>NW_027419189.1:0-162687 GCF_009905375.1 Apium graveolens
ATTACCAGCAAGAAGCATGTTTCGTTTAAGGTGGAGATGTCTTGAGAGATGTTTGCGACAATGCAATATCAAAAAAAACCAAGTTAGAAGCATGGTTTGATGAAAATCAGACTTCCCAAATGCGAGGAATATAGTTATTCTGAATTTCCAAATAAATTTACTTGGCATCCTCGACCTGGTATCTGGAAAGAAAGGAAAAGAGGAGATGTTATTGGGAGACTCTCTGAAGTGCATTCATCAAGTGGTGAAATTATATCTCCGCATGTTGTTACTTAGGAAGAAAGGTTCCAGGTCTTTTGAAGATCTTAAAACTGTTAATGGACACATCCACGAAACATTCAAGGAAGCATGTGGGCCCTTGGTCTTCTACAAAATGATAACCAATGGCATGAAGCAATTGCCGAGAACTCCCATACATCATTGCCTCCACAGTTACGTGCAATGTTTGTCAATATTTTGGCATATAGTCCTATTTCAGATCCACTTAGACTTTGGGAAGCTAATTGGCAATGTATGTCAGACGATATTCTCGTCATCAGGCGACATATGCTTAATGATCCTCATTTATACCTATCAGACGAAGATTTGAAGAATTATGCACTTGCAGGTTTATATCTCATTATCATACTACCTGAATAATTAACATAGTTCTGTTTTAGATATTATATGTAGTATACTTTTAAACTAAACATAACACTTCATATATATTTTTGCCCGCAAAAATTGAAAAAATTGTTTAATGACATCGGGGACGAGAGTTTGAAGGACTACACGACAATGTCATTTCCAAGTGAAGTTTATTTTAACAATTCGTTAACGACCACTCCAAGAAGAAACTTCATATGATAAAGAAGAACTGAAAATTTTGCATGAAAAGAATCATGGAATGCTCAATCCTGAACAGAAGAACGTTTACGATTCTCTCATACAAAATGTTTATAATAAGGTTGGTGGTGTTTTCTTTGTATATGGAAGTGGAGGATGCGGCAAGACATTTTTGTGGCAGACATTATGTTGTCGCCTTCGTTCAGAAGGAAAGATTGTGCTTCATGTTGCCTCATGTGGAATAGCAGCTGTATTATTGCCTGGTGGTAGAACTGCACATTCAAGATTCCATATCCTTTGAAACTTGATCAGGACAGTATAGCCGGAATCAGACATGGAACCGATATTGTAGAATTAATCCAACAAACTGATTTAATCATTGGGATGAAGCGCCAATGCAACATTGTCATGCCTTTGAATCTGTTGACCATTTTTTGAGGGATATAATGTCTGCTATTGACAAAAGGAGAGCAAAGAAGCCATTTGGTGGTATCACAATAGTTTTTGGCGGAGATTATAGGCAGATTTTACACATGATTCCAAAGGCATCCAGAGCTGAAGTAGTAGGTTCCACCCTTAATAAATCAAAGATTTGGGAATTTTCCAAGTATTTTACTTAAGAAAAATATGAGGCTTCATGCAGAAAATACAGAAATGGAGAATAAGGTTATAGTGGATTTCAGTAAATGGCAGCTTTTAGTTGGTGATGGTAAAGTTAAGAACTTTAGTCCTGATGCAGACACTGCTGAAATGCTAATAAAGATTCCAGATCAGTATGTTGTTCATACCACGCAAAATCTTATAGAAAGTCTTTTGAAATTACTTACCCGGATTTTGTAAGAAACATGTCCTTCACATTCTTATCTAAGATCAAGATCTATCCTAACACTAACTAATATTGTGGTGGACGACATCAATAACAACATTCTTGAGAAAATTCCTGGAACTCTACACACATATCTTAGTCAGGATTCAATTGACGATGTTGGTGATGAAGATAATGAATTCAGATCAGCATTTCCAGTAGAGTACCTGAACTCATTAAATATGCCTTGCATTCCTAAACACGAGTTAAACATCAAAGTTGGTGTCATTGTCATGCTTATGAGAAATTTAAACCAAATTATAGGATTGTGTAACGGCACGCGAATGATTGTGGCATCCTGCAAGAAGAATAGTATTGAGTGTGAAGTATTATGCGGATCCCATGCTGGCTCAAAACATTTGATCCCGAGGACAGAGATGATTTCAACAGATACCAGCTGGCCTTTTGAGTTTAAAAGAATTCAGTTCCCACTCCAGATTTATTATGCAATGACAATTAATAAGTGCCAGGGCCAATCACTTGACACGGTTGGTCTATACCTTCCCAGAGCAGTATTTTTTTCATGGCCATGTCTACGTTGCCATCTCAAGAGTTACAAAACCAGAAGGTCTCCACATTCTCATCGACAGTGATGATGGTACCACCACAAATATTACATCAAATGTAGTTTATGAAGAAGTATTTTACAATTTACCGAGCATAAATGATGAGAATGTATCAGATTAGTTATTTGTATTAAACATTTACAATCCTGACTAAGTTACTCATCATTTTATTATAATTGGTAGTTTGAGAAATTATTTGTTATTAAATTAGAATTACATCAGGTCATATTGGTTATTGATGCTCATATGCGAAGTAAAAGGCAGATTCTTGAATTATGCATATTAAATTCTCAATATAATTAGATGTGATATGTTTTATATTGATAAGGAGACATTATGATAATCAGAGAAGATTATTGGATAACAACAATATCTATCAGATAACTAACTCATATTTAAATATTTGTTTAATATCACGTATATGTTACTAATTGATCTTCTATTTTAACACAATCTTTTTTTCTGTGCTAATATTAGTGTAAGCTGTTAAGGATCATCATACAACTCTAATAGATATATATTGATTGAGATTTTCATGGACTAATTATCAGTCTATCACTTTAACTATAAAGATAGTGTATATCTTTATTAAAATACAGCCGATTGTCTTAAACGCTCCACACATTCGGATTTTTTTTGCTATATATCCAACTCACAAACTAATTTCAAAGTTCATATGGCAGAACATCCAAGTATAATTACAATTCATTACCTCTTTGTTGATATGAACATTTAACATACTCCTTTTTTGATAACATCTATTAACTTTTTCATTACTCAGATATGCAGGACCATCATCATTTATCCAATCTGGATGGTAATCATACTGCTTGGACTTTGAAGGTCCGTGTGACAAGAATGTGGGTATCAACTAATCGACAAGGTGTTTTAGTCAGGCACAATCTTATTCTATTGGACTGTGAGGTTTGATTGAATAACTATATGACTTATACCACATCTATGATTGTGTTTTCCAGCCTCTATCCTAAGATTTTCTTTTTTACACAGTAATCATATACTTGCAATTGTTCCACCAGCTCTTTTGAATTTGTTTTTCCTTTATCATTAAACCTGGCACATTATTACATATAAAAAATGTTCAGGTTCTTCCAGCTTTTGGGTTTTTGAGGCCTGTACGTTCTGCAAATTACATCATGTTTCTTCCCATCACTGTGGTGGTGTTGTAACCTAAGGAAATTTTGAGTATACCGCGCCATAAATTTGATTTGGTTCCTTTGACGCTCCTATATAATTCTCTTCATTGTGCTCTCGATGAGCTTCTTATTTATTCCACTGGTATTGCGTATTAAATTTTAGAACAAATTGCTTACAATTTGTTATTTTTAACTTTAAGTTTATTGTTGTAGATGTTATTGGAATTGTTGAGTTCCTGCAACCAGTACAATCTATAATGACAAGATTTTGTGAAAAGGAAGTGCCGCTTCAGAATTTCAGATGGCGTGTAAGACTCTTCAATAAAATTTTTGACAATTATAAAAATACTACGCCATCCTCCAATTTTTATATTTTACGTATTAACACTATTGAACATTCATAAATGTTTGACGTTTTATTATATTCGTTTTAGGAGGGCCATCCAAGTGTGTTTTAGCGGTTCTTTGCCAACAAATTTTGAATCATGGTACCAAGTTACTGAAATTGAACCCAAAATTGTGATTCTGGCATCTGTTAGAGTCTTTATGTATCGAGGTTAATGTCTTATTTTTATATTAAAAACCTTTAAAATTGTAAGCCTTCTCATAAGTTATAGAATTTCTTCTAGCTATTAAATAATATATATTTTTCGCTCTTAAAAATAGGAAGAGCACAGATCAGCAATATTCCGTCAACAAGGCTTTTTGTCAATCTTGATCATCCTGATGTCTTTTATTTGAGGCAGAGGTAACTAAATATAAATTATATATTTTTGATTTTTACATCATTTTTTTCATATATACGCTTATAATTTTTACATACTTTGAAATATAGGTTGATGGACATTTGACAAATCCAAATTTGACGCTGCAGAACCATTCCCGTCAACGAAGCTTGAAGACATTTTATTTTTACTGCATTTCTATTAAATTGATGAGACATATCATTTTTCAATTGTTGAAATACTGATAAACTTCCTGATTCAACCGTATTGTCGTATTTGTTTTTATTAAACTTATTTACCACGCTATGGATTATTTTATAATTTATTTGTCAAACATAATTCTCTCAGTATTTGTCTTTATTAAATATTGGAACAATTTTGATCACATTATCTCAACTCAACAGTTTAAATAAATACATTAATTTAATATGTATATTCTAAAGTTCTGAAAAAAGATGTTATAATTCCATTTCGAAAGAATCAAACAGATTCTGTTATAAATATTCATATCATTTTCATATCTTATGCATATTTTTAAATGAATTAGAGAAACCGACAGAGTTATGAACAAAAATATACAAGTTGATAAAAAAATGGAATTAATAACACTTTGATTGTGATGATTGGATTAATTTAATTGATTAACCTTAATTAACTAATTAACTCAAAAATTAAAATATAATATTCCGTTACATCTAAATTGTACTTATATATTTAAGAATTATATTGAATAGATAGGAAGATAATTGATGATTAATGAGATAATCATTTAGGATTATATTATTGTCGGTCTTTATTGTACATATTTAAAAAAAAGTATCAATTATCATCAACTTATCATATTGAATAAGATAATTGATGAATAATTAGAGAATCAATCAGGACCATATTATTGGCAGTCTTTATCATACAGTTAAAATAGAGTATCAATTAGCATCAATTCACCAGTTTGAATAGTAATCATAACCTATCAAGTTGCATATATCATTTGCAAATGCATTTAAATTTCAAGCCTTGAGATAAACATCAAACATACTCTGACACTAAAAATAAAACTTTAGGTTTCCTCTCAATTTGTTCTCTATAAAAACATCATCGATTGGTGGGAACTGATCTAATATGTTAACATTATTTCTTCATCGTGCATGCTGTCCATTTTTGTTAATATTTTATAGGCTTTAGTTCCTCAATTATTAATGCTTGACACTTTATTTAATTGACTTAAACAAAAGCTTCAATGGAGTCTGTAGTATTCAATCTTATTGAAGACCTTGATCAATCGACTACCAATTGGACGATTAAGGTTAGAGTAACTAGGATGTGGACCAGCGTTAGCTTTGAGAATGGATCAGTCAAAGGATATAATGTCATTCTGCTTGATGATGATGTAAGTCTTATGTTCTAAAATTTTATATGGTATTACGCAAAATCCTACCTTCTTTTGTATACCAAATATAACATCGTTTTTTGTTTTAGAATAATCACGTCCATGCCTTTGCTTATCCCAATATTTGGAATGGATTCAAAACTCCGGTGATTGAAGGAGGCGTTTATATTTTTAACCAATTTTCTGTGAAAGATGTTTTCGGTAATCTGATGTCTATACAAGCTGATATCTGCATCATATTTTCATAATATACTACGGTCACCGCTATTGAAGACGATGGCATGATTCCTGCCTACAAATTCGAATTTCTGAATTTAGGTGATCTTTTTGCTGAGGCCAGCAAATATCAGCCACAACAACAGCCTAAATTTGCTATAGCTGACCTTAATATAATACTCTTTTGGTTCAGATTATTAGTTTTTTAAATTGCGTACCTTAATATTTCACTGCATTTTATCTTTCACTAAATTAAATATATTGTTCTGTTTAATTTAGATGTAATTGGAGTTTTTGAGGATTTTGAACCTCTAACGAAACTTGACACAAAATTTGGCATGCGAGACATTGTCAAATTCAGGATTTGTGATTCCAGGTTTGTCGAATGTTTTAATATTTATCCTGTAATTTTAATTATTTTCTGAGTCCGCCTCTAATGTGGAAGTTTTATATCCTGAAATATATGTTCATTTTTCAATATAGTAATCGACATAAAGTCAGTGTTTGGGGAGATCTTGATGTGTTGGCCAATAACATTTATACTAAGGAACTCCAGTCTCCAGCCATTGCAATAATAACAAGCACAAAAGTTATAACTTTTATGAGTAAGTTCTCTTTAACTACTTAGTATAAATGACCTTGACATTATACAACAATTTCCTGAACTATATTGCTTTGATTTAGATACTGTGCAGATTGGTACTTTGCCATCTTCAAAATTGTACCTCAACCTAGATGATGAATCTGTGAATGATATGAGGATGAGGTACTACGATTAAGAATTATAATAATTACATAATTACAGCACATTTGCATGTTTAATAATAGTTGATAGGAGGCTGAGTTAATAAACATCAATGTTTACCTTTGTAGGTTGAAGGAGGAGGGATATTTGTCAAAGAGAGAAAAATATCTTAAGGCGAAAAAATCTGAATTTGTTCAAACCTTTATGGAAAGAATGACATTAAAGGATCTCAATGAAAAGCTGACATATAATGACTTGAAGATTTTATAACCTTTATAAAATTTGCACGACACAACCATATTGAATATGATTTATTTATAAATCTGAATTTTTTTCACTTCAAACAGAAAAGGATATACACCACGTTCTCAGTTGTTAAGGTGGATGAGGATGTAGCATGGTGGTTTTACAGTTGTAACAAATGTCAACAAGAGGTTGAGCGGCTTCACAGAAGATTTCGATGTAATAATTGCCCTCGTATAATTCCGGTTGCCCCTAAAAGGTAGAACAAATTAGAGTTATATCAAAAATTTATTATGCTTTACTCTGTATTAAAGTCAACTTTCAATACTTATCACATAATTCCTTATAAATTCAGGTTTTGTATGATGGTCCTTGCCGAAGATGATACATTTTCATGTAATGTTATGCTCATGGACCAAGCTGCTAGAAGGATTGTTGGCACAAGTGCAGCAAAAGCGTATAATGATTTTGAGAAGGTATAAATTCATTACAACAAAGCAGATCTAATGTAATGTTCTAAATTATTAATTAAAGTGTTTAATAATTATTACATTGTCTCAGGCTCCTGAAGAAGGCCTTCCTCAGGTACTTAAAGATTTGGTTGGAAAGGAAGTCACTGTCATTATTCAATTGAACAAAGCAAATGTAACTGATGATAGTACCATATTTGATGCAAATGACATATTTGACACGACTATGCGGAGTCCAAGTCCATCTGAATCTGCACATATATCAGAATCTTCCTCCATCAACTTTTCCGTTAATGTAAGTTTGGTTTTTATATGTTATAATACTCGAACCATTATAATTTTATAACTTTTAGTCTTCCAACAAATCTTTATAAAGCGTAATTGTTTTTGTGTTATTCTACCGATCTTGATGCCAATGATCATACTCCAGGCTCTGCAAAATCAGTTACCAAAAAAATTAAAAAGGTAAGATATATTTATGCATTTTTTTTGTTTTTTTTTGCATTAAATCACTTACATTCCGTTCATTAATTATCCTCATAAGTTGTAAGATAAGTTGTTTTTCTACGTTAAATTTAAAGGATTGCATATTAGTTTTAGTTCTTGACGGAAGTCTGAGTTACATTACAATTTGATATGAATTGATTGGTATAAATATATTAATAAGTACCTATATTGTATAAGTTTTTTCTGTTGTTTCGGTCATATTCTAAGAATTTTTAATTTGATAAAATTTGCAGGAGAGGTAATACAACAGTTTATCGCTCAATTATTTTGCTTGATGTTATGTACGAAAGCTGGATTGGATTGGTGTTTAGCATTTCTGAATTTCATTTTAAATAATGATCATTATCAAGTTGTGATCATCATATTCTATCTTTCATAACTTTGTTTTCCGGAATTGATGCAAATGAATTTTATAGATTGGACAAGTTGTACGTACTATGATCCAGTTTCTTTCAATTTCCAGAAATTCTATAATAATTTCCTTCAATACTTTATATCATTATTAAGGATTGCTTCATATATTTATCTATGTAATCCGGTACTTAGATTCCTGTTTTTAGTTTTCTTTAATTCTATCCGTTGTACAAATTATTAAACTTAAGATATAAAAGATTGACCAATTATTTATACTCCACAAGTACTCAATCAAACTTTTCGATGATAACATTCTAACGCTATAGTTTCTCGAGAGTTATGAATAAATATTTTATTTACTATATGAACTCAATAAAAATTTAATTTGAACGGTACGGAAGATAATAAAATTTAGATGCATAATCCAAATTTAAACAAATAAAATCCATAAGATTAATACATCATATTTCAGACAAAAAGTACTCGATCACATTCATCTACTTTTCAATTTAATAGAGATTAAACACACTATTCGATTACTATATTGAATATTAAGTCTTCTTGATGAAAAGTAAAAACCAAGGTATCTTCTTTTTCCAGCTCATTATCTGTTGTAAATTGTTTCCATCCAGCAGATAATCGAGGCAATCCAGTGGAACACACTACCTTAACATTCTATGTTAGAAGCCCCCTCCTCAAGGTTATATTTTCACCATTTATCCATCTCCTACCATTTGGTTGTATAGCTGTTGGGATATACTGCAAAAAAAATATTATTTTTGAATTAATTAGCCACAACACAAGTGAACTTTATATTATATTTGTGAAAATATTGTAGGTGAATTGAATGATTAGTGTAACAGTACCGCTCCATGACATGTATTGTTCACATTTGAAGTTGTCAGTGTTGCGGTGAACTGCTTCGCCATTACTTGATCATTTTCCTCATCAATTACACCCTCTTCTACAACATCTTCTGCTGCTCCTTCAATATCCGTATCAAAGATTTCTTCTTCTTCCTGCATTCCTGCTTCAGGAATTTCTGCAACATCATCAGCCTCTTCTTTAATATTCATGTCAACAATCAGTTCTATTTTCGTAATTCCACCTTCAAGCTCTTCATTAACATCTGCAGACAATTAAGAAAATGTATTAAGATGAATATTTTCATAAATAGCTTCTCCATTATTAGCGAATGAGTGCATTGCTTCAATAGGTCTTAACATTTTAACAAGAATATTATATGACTAATATTTGGTATCCTAATTACCAGACAAATTAAATGATATGCAGTACTTAAAGTATTACCATTTCTTGATGAACATCTGACAGGTAATTTTTCAATTTTTTAACTATCAAAAATGACAGTGTCAAACTTCCCAGATCCTCTGTAGGTAAGCAACATAAAATCCTTCCTCTCGAACATTTTGTCATTGACTAGCTCTAGTAGATCAGAAATCTTCCCAGTAGATTCAGAGTACTGACAATTGTATATCATTTCATTCTTTAACATCAATTATACTTTGACAGGTATTAACTGTCCAAAAGAGGTGTGTAACTTTTCTGGTATGGCTTGTCACAAGCATCTACTCAGAATATGGTTGATCTATCAAATCATTATGAAACTCCCAGCTCTGTTCACTCCACTTCGAAGAAAATAAAAATTGTATGATGCCTGTTTTTTATAATATTTTTTCTTCATAGTTGATAATGGAGTTTTCTAAAATATGCTACAATTTTTTGTAAACTGGAAAAGTGAAAGAGGATGATGAAATCTTCGTCGGATTTGTCAACATTGCCGAATTTGTTTGAATTAGATGAAACTGTCTTTAGTTCGTAATAAGTTCTATTTGCTTTCCCATTAAGAAGATTGCTTTGATTTGCTTCTCAAACTTAATTCCTTTAAATATTGTCATAATTTCGTATTTTATTTCGGATTCTTTGAGTAATGGAAGTTTTTTGTTAAGATTTCAAGATTTAATAATCCATTTATTTGGTCTTTGTTTTACACTGCATATTTTTTGATAATAATGTAAAATCTGCAACAATTGTTTTGCTAACAAATAAATCGCTATAAGTTAACAAATATTAAGAAGTTTTTAATATTGTCATGTATTTCTAATCTCCGTATATCACAAATAAAGAAGTGTACAAAAGCTAAGAATCTATTATATACTTATATACTGTTTGTGTAAAATAGTAGTTTCTCTTACCATTATTATGCGGTGGAATGGTTCGTGTGTCCATCCTGATCAGTGGGTACCTTAAGTCTGGGTTCTATAGATAACTTTGCAATGCATAATCAAATAATCATAGATATTTAGTGCTGATGAGCCATGTATTGAGCTTGTCCTTTACTAGAATAACCCCTATGGCTTGTAAAGGCAAGCTGTTGTAAGACGTTATTATACAGAATTTCAGTTCATGGTTAGTGTCTACTGACCTCAAATTGCTTTAATATAACCTCTAGCACATCATTATAGAAAACTTTTTTACTTTCCAAAATTTGCGGGCAGAAACTTGCATAGCCATAGAGTAAGGCGCCTATTGTAATCGTTTACCAAATACATCCTTAACTAGAGTTGTTTGTTATTTTATTAAATTTTGACATGGCTAGAGTGTTGGCAAGGAACGGTAGATGATTTGAAATATACCAACTAAAAGTGTGGACTAACATGTTCATTAAGAGACGGTCAACTATCAATGCTTTAGGAGTTTGGAAGTTGTGAATGCATGGCAAGTTGGGGAAGGCGAGGGATATAGCAGAAAGAGCTTGTATATAGAAGAACTAAATTCAGTTTATTGTTTAATTGTGGATAGCATGTGAGTTAATGTCATATTCTGGAATTGTTTTATATTAAACTTTCACAGTTGTAGTATTGTTGTACACCAGTACTTGTATGTGCTGTTGACATTTGTATGTGCAACATTATTCGATTGTGTAAAGCGTCAAAATGTCAAACTTGCGTGCACAGTTCATAATTATTTGAGTCTTAAAAAAATTACCAAATCTCATTAATTCAGGAAAAATAAATCCGTACGTGTTGTACCATCAGACTTGAATGATTAGGTATTTTAGGTAGTGCCTTAAAACTAATGAAAGACATGAGGAAATTTGGCAATAGTTGTGGGTAGTAGTTACAGTAAGCTAGGGGTTCCTAGGTTCGTAATTTTTTGTTTTCCACATGGAATACCAAAATATTCTTTAATTTTGCTTCTACTTGTATATATAGATCTGAAGAAGTTTTCACTATATGGAACAATAGTATATAGTTTTTACAATGATTCTATTTTGACTTTCTAACATTTGTAACAGAGTGACAGTCGGTGGACTTATCTGAATTTTGTATGGTAGCTTACAACTTCTCTGCAATTCCTTGATAAGCTTTGCAGTTGTTCTTTTGTATATTTCAGAAAAAGAGAAACTTTTGTAACCTTTGCAGTTTTTTTTTTTGTATTTTTCAGAATTTTCTTAAACAGTTGACATGTGCTTGAAATGTTAAAATTTTCAAGCACTTATTTGTCCTTTTTGGTTTTGTTTTGCATTCAGTGTGTCTTTCAGTATCATAGAAATTCCGTATTCTAACTTGGTGTAATGTTATGGAGGTGGAGCCAAGTTTTTCAAATGAAACTAAAATCCAAGATGTCCCCCTTTTTCTTTTTGACAGCGTATTTGAGTGAGTGATATGATGATATGATGGTTAACAATTTGGTCTGGGTTTCACATATGTTCTCTTTGTTGCCTTTAAAACACAAGTTATGATAAGGCATATCAGTTGGATTGTTTATGCACTGAAAAAGATAGATGGCATGGTTGATGTTTCACTGATTTGAGGAAGCTGCAGGAAAGGTATGTTTACATCGTGATTCATTTGGTGTCAGGGTTTTTCTGACCAGATTCACTTTCTTTACAGCTGAGATAAATGTAATAAGCTCCTGCTAATTGCAAATCACCTTGATATGGATAACTACAGTTAAACTAACTCTACAAAAGGCTGATCTCAACAATTCCAGGGGGGAGTTTCTTGAATCTATGAATGATCTTAGTGTTTGGAGTTTAGGTAAGTTTTTCAAGCAATCTGATTTTGAACACAAATGTTCGCCATTACCACCAATTGTGTTAATTACAAGTATGCTCCGTAGATTTTTTGGTCTTGGAGCATGACATATATTATCTTTTGCGTCATTGAGTTTTAATATCTTTTATTCGCTTAGTTCTTACATGTAGAGAGTTGAGGCTTTCTTTGGTCTGCAATAATAAGTTGACTTTACATGGTGCATATGCTGCAGAACCAACATGCACTCAGGCTCCTTGTCTGCAATAATGTGGATTATCAGGATAGAAGCTGGTGGAGTATGTGTTTTTTATGTCTTGATTGTTTGTATTGTTATTATATTTTGATTAAATACTGAAATTATTTACATGTCAGCAGGATGGAAAGTTGGAAACATCCTAAAGCTGTAAACAATATGTAAACATCTTAAAGCCATCCTAAGCAGTATGTCAAAGTTATCTGTTTTTTTTTAATTTTTGTGGAAAATAATGTCTTTCTACTAAAAGAAGTCTGCTGCGAGTTCCATGAGTTGATCAGTCACTAGGCAAAGTCTTCTGCTTTATAATTTACCTAGATGTTCTATGTTATTATACTTATATATAAGTTGCTCCAAACTGTAAATCAAAATTCAAGTTTGGAGTCACGATTCATGTACTTGCATGTCGTGTAATTGTAATAGCATGCGTTGCCATAAAATGTACAAAATAAATTTGAATATGTCGTGAACTTTTAAATATAAAAGTAAAATTTTCAAAGAAAATGTCCCAGGAATGTAGACAAAGTAAAATATAAGTAAAATATGTCCAGAGTTATGTGGACAAAAGTATTAAGGAACACAAACTTTTCTGGCAAAGAAAAGGTAAGGTAATGAGAAATCCTATGCGGAGGTTGTTAAAAATAGCCCCATTATCCAGATGAATAAGGTGATGTGATCTAATAGTATAGATATCCAGCAAGCAATTCCATAGATGTCTAGTAAAACTTAATGGTAAAACTCAACCAAGACTAAACTATGTAGACTATTGATTTCTCTAATCAAGGGAGAAGGAGTTGTGCAATTAAAACTGAGAAATAATTTTACTGACTAAGAGCTACTTGTACCATTCCATTAAATTTAAAAGTTCAGTTGTGCACGGCCAAGTACCTGAGAAATACAAAGCCATATACCAGTCCGTCAAGGAGACTAATAGCTACCAGCTTGATATCTAAAGTTCAACCATGTTTATCTATAGTACACTGCCTGAGAAATACAAAGCCATATACCAGCCCCAGTGGCGGAGCTACGTTGGGGCTAGTGGGGACTAAAGCCCCCACTAGGTATGACAACCTCCAGATCCGAGCGGACAGCCTCCCATGTGAATATTCCCAAACTTAAGTTCTTTAAACAGAGAAAATCCTTATAACTTAAATCATCCCCGAAACCATACAGAGATTCGAGATACAACCTTGTTAAACAAGGCATCTAGACACCCATATGCATTCAGTATTTGTTGATATTTTATATCTGGAATGATAAATTAATGACATGAACATGTTCAACTCGACATTAGTTTTGAAATAGAACAAAAACAACAAATCAAGAATGGCGAACTATCTATTATATTCCTCAAAGAAGAAATACAGTACTGAATGTCACAAAGGAAAACAGAAAAAAAAAGAACTATAGCTCCTGCTAACTAAAGCATACAAACAAACCACTAATCCTTGGGCGTAGCTTCCTGGTAAGCAGTTTCTTCAAATCTTTCTTGTACCGATCAAAGTGACAAAACTTCTTCAAGAATCGGTGGGACATCACTTCCTGTATCGTAACTGGGCCGCCAGATGAACCACAAAATCTCACAAAATCTTCCAAATATTCAGGTAGCTTCTTCTCTGCAGGGCCTGTTCCGTTGAACAAATCATAAGCCAATGTTCCCACCATGCTAAAATCACCTTTCTTGTTCTTCTTATTCGAAGCAGGATACTCAACCATCTCTGCTTTGGTTAGCCACGTAGGAAACTCTAGTTTAACATTAGCGTCCTCGTCCAAGAACACCTCTGTACTGCACAAATTCCCATGCACGCGGTCGCCACTTTGATGAATGCAGTCCAAGGCTTTAAGGGTTTCCATTATTAGAAAAGCAACAATCTCTTCAGGCAAGCCATGCTTGAAAATAGCCATAGAAGACAGAGGTTTTTTGGATTCAGGCATCACGACGCATAGATGATTCTCCTTTTTGAAAGAACAGTGGACGGATCGAAGGATGTTTGGGTGTTGGCAACACTTCTTTGCTTGGAAGATCTCTTTGAGTATAGGGTCCAGAGGATACATATCGTCTTTCTGATTCAAATCGAAAATCTTGATAAAAACATTATCATCCCGGTCATCAACATGAGAATAAACAGCCTTGTACACAGTGGAGTAGTAGGAAGAAGCAACTTTATCGACTAACTTGTAGGCCTTGCAATCTGCCAAGTAGCTGTTAGGGGGCTTCATCGATCTGTACTTTATTCTTTGAGGTTTGTTTCTGAAAGATGCGAATGAAAGGTAATTAAGAAGACCCTGAAACTGTATTTATAGGGGTTGCTTAGTCCTATTTAGTCTAGGACACTGTATTAATACAATGTGTAGTACATTGATCTTCTGTAGGCATAAAAGGATTTAAATCTTCTAACTTTGGGCCCAGGCCTGTCGAAAAGAAAAAAGAAAAAACTTAACGCTCAAGTAATATTTTTTTTCCTTGAAGTTGACATTAACAACTCCTTAGTCACAAATATTTAGCAGGCAAGAAACCGGCCATTTGCATCTTCTTCGGCCATTCCTAGAGCCACATCGACCCTTCTCTGTGCTGCACGATACAAAAATCACCCGCCAAATTCGCGAATCCTCTGACCACCTCTGTTTCATCTTCCTCTTTGCCACCCTCAATTGTAGCAGGTATATATTTTGTTTCTTTCATCAACCGTCGAGTGAGCAAACAAATCGCACACACTTGCAATGTATCATCTTTAGTTCTTATATTAAGTTCCTTACACTGATCATTGATGAATAACTTTGGTTCTGTTTACTTTGATAGAGAATTCATTAAGCAGTAAGTGCAAGTGCAATGTCAGCGGTGGCTGAGCTAAGTTGGAGCTAGCGAGGACTAAAAAGTAAAAACCTCCCACTAGGGTTAGAGTTTACTTAGCCGTACTTTTTTTAGCCCCCACTAAATCTGAAAATTAGTCCATATAATTATGTATGTTTTATATTTTATTTAATTAATATCTTAATTTTTTATAGTTTGAACAAATTTTAAAAAAAATTCTACAATTTATTTAGTCCCATATTACAAATCTAAACATCAAAATAAAATTAAAATTTTTATACAATCTATTTATATCTTTTTTTAAACTAACTAAAATCCAAAATATTGTCGATCATTATAGTCTATACTAAGAAATTCTCAACTATACCAAAAACATGCTAAGAAATGGCCTACAATAAAGTGATAACTTGTGGTGGTGGGGCCGCTCCTTCGACGTCGTGCCTGAATCCTTCGTCGCTGTGGGGGTGTAGCTGTGGTGGAGTTCCTACAAAACAACACCGGAAGGGGGGTTTTGGTCCCGCGGCGCCTCCGGCGTGAGAATAAAAACTCGATTTTAGGAAATATGAAGATATATATGAATGAAGGGTTGTTGTGTGTGTATACGAGTGTGGGAGATTGATTAACCTTAAAACCTTACCTTCTTGGGCTATTTATAGCCCAAGGATAGGGTTTTGGGGTTGGTATCTTTAAATCGTAGTCATCGGTTCTGGGAACGGAGGACACCTGGTTGGAGTGGATGCTTTACACAAGTCAGCGCGGGACTGGTCGAGAAATATTCTGAGGATCCCCTGACACGTGTCCTGATTATTCCCATGACTGATCTGTGACAGTTGTCCCTGTCATTTGTTTGGTCCAGTGCCTCACGTGCTGGGATTTCTCAAGGTTGGACTTGCGGGACTGGGCCAGTCAAGACTGGCAGTGCGCGGGACTAGACCGAGTTAAGAGTTCAGGATTAGTCCTTCCAGGAGCTATATGGAGTTAGGAGTCCAGGACTGGAGCTTTTGATTTGTGTCTTTAGAAGAATTTGAGCTTTCCTTGCCCCCCAGTCTGGATTGCGCTGAGTTCGGCCAACCACGACCCAAGGTTTGTTGTTCTTAGAAGAATTTGAGCTTTCCTTACCCCCTAGTCCGGATTGGGTTGAGTCCGGCCAATCAGGAGTAAGGTTTGTTGTTCTTAGAAGAATTTGAGCTTTCTTTGCCCCGAGTCCGGATTGGGCTGAGTTCGACCAATCGGGACTAAGGTTGGTTGTTCTTAGAAGAATTTGAGTTTTCCTTGCTCCCTAGTCCGGATTGGGCTGAGTTCGGCCAATCAGGACTAAGGTTTGTTGTTCTTAGAAGAATTTGAGCTTTCCTTGCCCCTAGTCCGGATTGGGTTGAGTTTGGCCAATCAGGACTAAGGTTGGTTGTCTTTAGAAGAATTTGAGCTTTCCTTTCCCCTCAGTCCGGATTGCGCTGAGTTCGGCTAATCAGGAGTAAGGTTTGTTGTTCTTAGAAGAATTTTAGTTTTGCTTGCCCCCCGAGTCCGGATTGCGTTGAGTTTAGCCAATCAGGACTAAGGTTGGTTGTCCTTGAAAGAATTTGAGCTTTGCTTGCCCCCTAGTCCAGATTGCGTTAAGTTCATCCAATCAGGACTAAGGTTGGTTGTCCTTAGAAGAATTTGAGCTTTACTTGCCCCTAGTCCGGATTGTATTGAGTTCATCCAATTCGGACTAAAGTTTGATTTCTTAAGAGGAATTTGAGCTTTTTCTGCCACTCAGTCCGGGTTGCGTTGAGTGCAGCTATCAGGACTAAAGTTGGTTATCCTTGGAAGAATTTATGCTTTTCTTGCCCCTCAGTCCGAATTGCGTTGAATTTAGCCAATCATGACTAAGGTCGGTTGTATTTAGAAGAATTTAAGCTTTTCTTGCCCCCCAGTCCGGATTGCGCTGAGTTCAGCGATCAGGACTAAAGTTGGTTGTCCTTAGAAGATTTTGTGATTTTCTTGCCCCCAGTCCGGATTGCGTTCCAGTAGACCACCCGGACTTATGTTTGAGAATTTGAGTTATTGTCGGGTCCAAGTGTGCTGGACTCGGGCGTTGCTAGACCTGGATGTTACTAGAAAAGGGTGTTGTTGGACCTCAGTGTTGCTAAACCTAGGTGTTCTTGAACCTAAATGTTGTTGCTGGACCCGGGCGTTCCTCGACCTCAGTGTCCTTGGACCCGGATGTTGTTGGACTAGGGTGTTGCGGGATACGGGGTATTGCTGGACCGGGGTGTTGCGGGACCAAGATGTTATTGCTGGACCCGGGTGTTGCTGGAACTAGGTGTTGTTGCTGGACCCGGGCGTTCCTCGACCTCGGTGTCCTTGGACCTGGGTGTTGTTGGACCTGGATGTTGCTGGACTAGGGTGTTGCGGGACCCGGCGTATTGCTGGACCGAGGTGTTGCGGGACCAAAATGTTGTTGCTGGACCCGGGTGTTTCTAGACCTAGGTGTTATTTTTGTACCTAGGTGTTGTTGCTGGACCCGGGCGTTCCTCGACCTCGATATTCTTGGACCTAGGTGTTGTTGGACCCAGATGTTGCTGGACTAGGGTGTTGCGGGACCTGGGGTATTGCTGGACCGGGGTGTTGCGGGACCTCGATATTGTTGTGGGACCCGGGTGTTGCTGGACCTAGGTGTTGTTCTTGGACCTAGGTGTTGTTCTTGGACTTAGGTGTTGTTGCTGGACCCGGGCGTTCCTCGACCTCGGTGTCCTTGGACCTGGGTGTTGCTGGATCCGGGTGTTGCTGGATTATGGTGTTGCGGGACCCGGGTGTTGCTGGACCCGGGGTGTTGCTGGACCCGGGGTGTTACTGGACCCGGGGTGTTGCGGGACCTATATGTTATTGCTGGACCCGGGTGTTGCTGGACCCGGGCGTTCCTCGACATCGGTGTCCTTGGACCTGGTTGTTGCTGGACCTGGGTGTTGCTGGATTAGGGTGTTGGGGGACCCGGGATATTGCTGGACCCGGGTGTTGCTAGACTCGAGTGTTGCTGGACTAGGGTGTTGCGGGACCCGCGGTATTGCTGGATCGAGGTGTTGTTGGATTCGGGGTGTTGCGGGACCTAGGTGTTGCTAGAGATGCACAAAAAGCCCGGGCCCAAAAATCTGGCCCGACCCGATCTGGTCAAAGCCCGGTTAAGCCCGGCCCGGTCACAGCCCGGTCTGGTCCCGGCCCGGGCTTCGGGCCTCGACGGGCCCTATATTTTTAGGCAAAGCCCGGCCCGGCCCAGTTAAAAGCCCGGGCTTCGGCCCGGTCCGACCCGATTAAAAGCCCGAAAAAACCCGGTTATAATCTGATTATTCTAATATATTTTTTTATATATTTATAAATTCACATTTACTATAAATATAAATAATACTTTAAATACATATATATTTACATATTTGTGATTAATAATATTATTTATATACTTCGTTGCATAAATAATGAAAGAAGATATAATAAGTACATTATATATATTTGGATATCATTGTTATGAATATTTAGATATCATTGTTATCATAACAATGATATCATTATTATCATAACAATATGATAAAATATATTATTCTATAAACATGTTTATTTTTTGCCGAACTTAAATGTTTTCAACGAAGTAAAGTTTTCATAAAATATTCCATGTAAACTAATACATTTTTACGATGATCTAGTTGCTAACACATGTATTCTTCGGAATCTCTGATAATACTCGATCCGATTTAAATTAGAAAAAAGCTCGGCCCGATCCGATCCGGCCCGATCCGATCCGGCCCGAAAAAAAGCCCGGTTAGGCCCGCCTCGAGGGCCCAAACGGGCTCCAACATTTCCGAAAAGCCCGGCCCGGCCCGGCCCGGTCAAAGTCAAAGCCCGACCCGGTCAAAGCCCGGGCTTTTTAAGGCCCGGTCAAAGCCCGGCCCGGTGGGCCTTTTGTGCATCTCTAGGTGTTGCTGGACCTAGGTGTTGCGGGACCTAGGTGTTACGGGACTTAGATGTTGTTGCTCCTGGAACGCTTCTCTGTCGGCTCCTGGATCAAGGGTCTGGGAGTGGTCTGGCTCCTGGACCTGAGTGCTAGCAGATGGTCTCCCAGAAGTATGCTTTCCTGGTCTTTCCATTTCTCAAAAATACCAAAAACAACTAACAAAAATTTCCAACTAACAATACGAATCTAAGGTTGCTTCACGAAAACGACAAAAACTATTCCAAAAAATAACAAGCAGTAACAAACAGCTTTCTGGGACTAGTTTTTACAATCTTCTGGGACTACTCAATGACGTGGTAGAATAAGCGTAGTGGGGTTTTAGAACAAAAATGCAATATTCAAACTAGAACGAAATCGGGGTTTTGAAACGATCAAAACCAATAATAGCACACACAAACGTAGCTTAAATTAAAAAAATAAGGCTCACACAAAAGTGGCCTAAAATAACGAGCACACACAAACGTGGCTTAAATATATAACATTCATGTTTATGGAAGAGTTTGGGTGCTTGGGTTCTTACAAGTTAAAGAAATGGACTCTTTCAAGAGTTTGCTGATGAAGGTGAATCCAGGGGCACCGAGACCCAAAAATGGAGAGCCCCTCCTTCTAGCGCCAAATGATAACTCCTGGTGGCGGGGCCGCTCCTTCGACGCCGTTCCTGAATCCTTCGTCGCTGTGGGGGTGTAGCTGTGGTGGGGTTCCTACAAAATAACACCGGAAGGGGGGTTTTTGTCTCGCGGCGCCTCCGGCGTGAGAGTAAGAACTCGCTTTTGGGGAAGATGAAGATATATATGAATGAAGGGTTGCTGTGTGTGTATACGAGTGTGGAAGAGTGATTACCCTCAAAACCTTACCTTCTTGGGCTATTTATAGCCCAATGATAGGGTTTTGGGGTTGGTAACTTTAAATCGTAGTCATCGGTTCTGGGAGCGGAGGACACCTGGTTGGAGTTGATGCTTTACACGTGTCAGCACGGGGCTGGTCGAGAAATGTTCTGAGGATCCTCTGACACGTTTCCTGATTATTCCCATGATTGATGTGTGACAGTTGTCCCTGTCGTGTGCTTGGGCCAGTGCCTCACGTGCTGAGATTTCTCAAGATTGGGCTTGCGGGACTGGGCCAGTCAGGACTGACAGTGCGCGGGACTAGACCGAGATAGGAGTTCAGGACTAATCCTTCCGGGAGCTATATGGAGTTAGGAGTTCAGGATTAGACCTTACAGGAGCTATATGTACTATCACCAAGAACTCACTTGCAGATGGAGAGGTCATTTTAGAATCCACTAGTTACAGGTCTAGAAGCTGATCTCTGGAGAAAAATCCAACTGATATTGGTTCAGCTGACATTTTATTGGGGGGTGGTACTAACAAATCTAAAGTCAAACCAGATTACGTAAGAAAATAAGAGCAAGCTAAAAAATTGAAAGGAAAGCAAGTGATGCATGTTAGCCAGGAAGGTATTCTTTCACATTGAATAATATGTGACACGACGGTTACATATTATTTTCTACTAATCAATCACAGTCTTAGAGCATATGCTCCAAGATAGAAGATTGAACAAAGTGACTTGTTACGGTGTCATTATAGCTTTACTAACAACACAAAACCATATACACACCACCAAGATGAAAACCCTTTACATCATATGTTTACATATCATAGAAGTGGAATAAATTTCCTGATAAATGCCATATCAGAGGAAATTTAGCACACAGTTGATATCGTACCCCATAAATCTTCGTGATTGTTAGTTTGAAAACATTAAGTTACCTCATCACTTAGATACTAAATTAAGTTGCTGATTATTTGTCCTCTCAAATTTATCTTTAGCAGCATTATATTGTTCATTAATCGCCTCATATTCCGCACGAGCCTCCTCTTTCTCTGCTTTAAGTTTACTGAGCTTAGCTTCAACTTCAGAACGAGCCTTTATGCATTGATCCTTCTCTGCTGCCAGATTTTCAACTCTCCTTTTTTCCTCAGACAACTCCTTTGTAAGCTTAAGTAATGCACCTGTCAGCTCTTCTCATTTGATCTTTAAAGATTCTATATAAGTCTCAGCTCTAAACAGTTATCTTGAGCACCAGATTATTTATCGAAACAACTGACAGAGACATCTTTTGCTGAATGTAACGAGCCTTTATGTTTCGGTCATTCTTTTCCTTCTTTTTAGCAGCATATTCCATCACTCGACGGTGTTCAATCAGCTTGTTAACTTCTCTGCTAAAATATGTAAAATCATCTCCAAATGCTCTCAGTGCAGTGAAACTCCTATTTGCAAGATTAGTCATGTCATTGTGACTCAATTTGTCCGCAGAACTTGTGAGGCAGGCCACCAACTGAGATTTCAAGACAGAGGCTGTATTCACGAGGTGTTGATTCACAAGGTGTTGTCCATCCTGACTTTTATCTTCTTCTCGGGAATCTGGTTTCAGTGTATGTTCCACCGGAGAAGAAGGAATGTCCACTACTAAAACCCCATCCCTCGACGAACCAGGTGGCATTTCAGGATCTGCATCTAATAGCCCTGTTTGAGGGTTTACAACGCTTTCCTCCATCTTCTTCTTAGTTGGATTTACCTCCATTGATTCTTCATTTCCCTCACTTCCGCCCGCGGTTGTAGTAGGTAAAGCAGTTATCTTTCTTTTACGATATACAGAGGAGGTGGCATTTTTTGAAGACGGGGATCTTTCTTTGGTACAAGGAACGAGATCTTTTCTCACCGTGTCTTTTGTATAATGAAATGGCGAAGAAGTTGTGTTTGAGTGAGAAGAAGATGTATTAGAGAGTTGTGCCTGAATGTGCTCTGTTAGCACAAATTTAACCTTGTGATTAAAATCTTTCTTGACCAAATAAGTGAACAAGGTCTCAGTCTGCGCACATACTTGCAATGTATCATCTCTATCTTTTATACTAAGTTCCTTACATAAATGATTAGCAATAATCATTAGGAATCTAGCATAGTAGATGACTTTACTTCTATTTCCTTTATTGCCTAATTTTTCAGAGATTTTCGGAAGCAGTAAAGAACCAATATCAATTGTCCTTCCATACATTAGGCTGTAGGCAATTTTCTGAACATTCATAGTTATGTCCTCACAACCTCCATATTTACTCGTGAAAACCCTTGTTAGGGTGTCAAAGAAATATGACCACTCCTTCCAAAGATATGTTCTACTTATCGGACCTATTAGACCTAACAGTGATGTTCTTGAAGTATAATTGATAGAACTCAACATGCAACTAATTTCCTCATTAGTTGGTAAGCTTTCAAAATTAATTACAGAGGGAGTTATAACATAGGAATTACCCTTGATTCTGATTTGGCCCTCAGAGCTGCATGCGGTGCTCCACATTTATTGAACAATTTCAGCATTGATTGTAGGACATGGGGTGAGTGCATACATAATTATTGATAGCACATTGTACTTGGCCTGATCCTGATAAACTCAAAGTTGTTGCCCATTGTTTGGAAGCCATTGCTTAGGGGTTGAACAAGTCCAAAAGATTGGAGGTGTTTAGTAAAAGGACCAGTTATATCATTTTACTTCCAGAGAAAGATAAGAGCAAGGTCTATTAGAAAAAGATGGGATTTTATATCAAAGTGGCCACCAGGATTGTCAAAATCTATCACTTAGAACACCAATCCCCATGACGACTCATTTAAAACATTAAATTAATATATTATATCACGCCGTTATCCTATATTTTAAAAATAAACGCAAAACGTTAACTTTTTCAAAACTTCCGTTAGTTTATAAACAAACGGTCGAAAATGGTCGAAAATGCTGAGTTGGTCCTCCACATATGTTCCACGTATTGATTACTTGGCAGCTGACATAACACAGGAGAGAGAAAACCAAATAATTATTAAACATAACCCGACTTAGCCAAATAACCCCTTATATTGGCGGGTGAATTGTATTTTGGGGATAAACAAAAACCCTAATGTAAACACAGCGACACTATCAAACTCTTATATTCAACCATCAAGCGACATATTCAAGAGATTGTGGACAATTAAAGTAACTCGTAACTATCTTTCGACAAGGTAACTATCATTCCTTTCTGTATTGTTCTTTTTTTGTTGTGTATATTGTTCGATAAGGGATTTCGTTTGATCGTTTTGTGTAATACTTGTTTGTTTCTTACTTATTCGTTCATAATAAGTGCATATACGATTGTAATTTCTTATATGTTGAATGTATGTGACAGTATGTTATCATGCTCTTAATCTAGCTTGTTTTTTCAATGTGCAATTTCAGGTTCATGCCAGTTTTGGATATGCTTCAAGAAATTCACTTCAAACTGCTAACAAGAGTTAGAGAGAAGCGAGATGAGATGAGAAACTGCAATTTGCAGTTGTGCCCCAAGATAAAAAAAATACTTGATGAAAGAATCACTCAATCAAGAAAGTGGAGGGCAGCTTGGGATGGCCAGAGCAGATATCAAATAAAGTACAACACAAGGTTTGTCACTGTTGATTTAGACAAAAGGTCATGTGATTGCAGAAATTTTGACCTAACTGGGATTCCATGTCCTCATGCCTTAGCTGCAATATTTGATAGAAGGCATCATCCAATACACTATGTATCAGATTATTACAAAAGAGAAAAGTATCTGGCTAGCTATTCATATCCTTTGCAGGCATTGAGAGGCATTGATTACTGGGATTATCACTCTGATGAGGAGTTGCTTCCACCAGAAATTCCTAAAAAGTTGAGAGGTAGGCCTAAGAGATTAAGAAGGAGAGAAGAATGGGAGGGGGGACTCAAGAAAAAAGGGACAACACTGATGAAAGGGTTCAAAGATGGAGTGGAAAAAGGGTGCAACATTGTAGTAAATGTGGGAAAACTGGTCACAGGAGACCTAAATGTCCTGATCTGTAAGAACAAGGTAAAGGTAATGAAGCTCAGAATGAAGGTGAGGGAGCTCACAATGAAGGAGGCCAGAATGAAGGTGAGGGAGGTCAAAATGAAGGAGGCCAGAATGAAGGTGAGGGAGCTCACAATAAAGTAGTTCCGAATGAAGGTGAGGGAGCTCACAATGAAGGTGCGGGACAAAATATTGGAAGTCAATCTAAGACTGGTGGTCAGCCATCTGTGAAAAGAAAGAAATTGGGTGTTGGAAGACCTAAGCTACCTATGAGGAGGCCTAAAACAAAGAATTTGATCATTGAGCCAGATGTCATTCCAACTCAAGGTTCACAAGTGCATCAACAATCTCCAACACCACCTCTAATGACTGAGTCTAGTGAGACTAGTCATTTTATGTTGCAAGTTCTGGGTAGTGTGGGATATTCTGCAGTCTATACTCCTACACCTGAACACTACTGTAGTTAGTCTACTGCTGCTCCATCTACAGACAGTCAAAGACCTCAAAATGCAACAAGGAGGAGTAGCAGACTGAGGAATGCAACAAGAGTTCAGAATGCAACATCTCACTCCACACCAGAAGAAGCACTTAATCTGGATGACTAGTTGAAACTAGTGCTCTGTTTTACTTTTGCTGCTACTTAAATTATGATAGTTGATTAGACTTATTTTGCTACTAGTTAAGTTATTCTGTTGGAAAACTTATTTTGCTTTTGTTGGTTTTTAATTGTGTAATGGAACCCGTTAGACAATGGAATGAATGTTATATTTTGGTCATGACTCTGAATCACCATTTTTCATTTCAATAATAGTTCATTACAATAGCTTGCCAAAGAACATTACAATCATTTCATCAAGGTAGATATTTTATTCTACTGATTGTCATTTCCCTACCAACACAGATTGTAACAATAATAACAATTAAACATGCTATAACAGTACATAGATTAGTCTTCTGAGCTTGCTTTTGCTTCTTGATCAACTATATTTTCTTCTTTGTTTTACTCAATTTCTCCTCAACTTTCAACTGTTTCTCCTCTACCTTTGATATTTTCTCCTCAAGACTATCATTCCTCTGGTTTAGTTCAACAATAATATTTTTGGCTCTACCACACAACTCTTCATCCATCCACAAAAAAAAATTACAACCTCTGTCCTCCTGAAAGTAAAATACAAAATCGATTAAATTTGATTTTACATAATTACAAATGAAAACAACTCAAACATTTACCTTTCTTTTCAAACAACTCCGGAAACGTCTTCCAGGATTTTTCGAAGTCCATGACGTACACAATCGAGCATTCATACCACAATAACAAAAAATCAAGTTCTGATCAGATTTAATAGATGACGAATTCGACATAGCAGACATGTGGTTTATGGACAAAGATTATGATAGTTCTAAATCTAATTACAAAGATATGTAGAGAATAAAGAGAAATTGATATGTTGAATATGAAACCCTAATATATATATATGTGTGTATGATATCAGTAAAAGGGGTTCAAATGGGAGGGTCAAAGCGGGTCAAAATAGCCGTTACTGTGTGGACTTGCCATGTCAGCTGACACCTCAACCTCACCGTTAATTTTTTTTAATAAGATAACGGCGTGATATAATATATTAATTTAATATTTTAAATGAGTCGCCGTAGGGATTGGTGTTCTAAGTGATAGATTTTGACAAGCCGGGTGGCCACTTTGATATAAAACCCGAAAAAGGTGACATAATACAAGAAGTACTTGTGTTAAAATTGGGTAAAATTTTGTTTCCAATCAAACTTTAATCTTGAATTGTCATCAATTAGATTGGCTTTTGGAAGGATATATTTGTGATTATAATATAACAATAAAATTATATTGTGGAATTTTGTAAGTAATTAATAAAGGAGTTAGTATTAGTATAGAAAAAAATTACTCTTAGAAATCTAATAAAAACTTGTATATAACATCATTTCAACATATACTTGTAGTGGGATTTTAATTAAAATGGTAATAAAATGAAGTGCTCATCTTCAAGGTTTTGATTTAACAAATTTTATGGGGATATATTAAACCTTAAAATCCATTCATGCTCTAACAAAGAGCTTCTCTCCTGGTACTTTAATAATCACTAGAAGGTTTTGCTTGCACATAGACTCGTAATGTAGAGTCTAAGGGGTCATTTGGCAAATCTGAATGTTTTATTCCTGAATGAATAATATTTCTGAATAATCTGAAGGAATCAAAAATCTGAATTCTGAATAAATAATGTTGTTTGCTAAAAAAAATTATCTTATCTGGATGCCATTTTTTTTAAAAAACATTACATCTAATTTGAACAAATTATAACGGACAAAAATATAAAATTAGTTATCATGTCATAATAAAACTAAAGTGAAGTACAAAGTTTATGAACTTGGTGAAAGTTTCAAAGCAATTTGATCACGTAAGCTACTCATGAATTGTGTTCCTTGTGAAATTCGTTGTACTTCATCTTCTGTCTCTTCTACCATTGCTTCATTTTCTTCTCCATCACTGTCACTCGAGACATTGTTGTCACATTGATCAAATAGTTCATCTTCTAATTTTTGCAACCTTATAAAATTATGGACTGCAAAACATGCAATGACGATATCTCTTTGCGTCGAAAACGTGTAAGGAGGCATTTGTTTTAATATAGGAAATCGTGCTTTCAAAACACCATATGCACGCTCTATAACATTTCTCAATTGTGCATGAGCATGATTAAATTTTTCCTCCCTAGTCAAAGCACGCCGCCCCTGAAAATCAGATTGCCAATATCTTGTGTTTTTATATGGAGTTAAAAAACCACGAGTGTTTGCATATGCAGCATCACAAAGATAATATTTATCTGCAATTAATATAATAATATATTTTGATATTATTAATATGAAATATTTATTAAAAAACGAGATTGTAAAGAATTTAAACAGATACATACTTGGGGGTGGTAGGGGAAAACCGGAATCGATATCAGCCACGACTTCGGTTAATATTCTTGAATCATGTGCAACCCCTTCCCATCCGGCCCAAACAATTGTGAATATCATATTGAAATCACATATTCCTAGTATATTTTGATACCATTCACCCCTTTCTCGTCCTCTATAACGAGCTTGTTGACTAGCTGGAACAATTGCATGAATAAGGGTTCCATCTAATGCACCAATTGCCCCCTGTAATATAAGGATATATGTATGTTATATTACTACCTTGAAACATTATATTTACTTTGTAATTAAATAAATAAAACAAGATTTTATAACTTACTGACAATATTTTTAGTAGTTTTTTTTGTCTTCTTGATCTATTGGTATTTTGGTCATATGGCGTAGGGACTATGACTTCTTTGGCAAACTCCATCATTCCATTCAACACCTCGTGAAAATACCTGTGAAGTGTTTCTGTGGAGTGTTGAAATCTGTTTTTGACCTTTATAAAGCGATCATTATGGCTTATAACATGCAAAAATATAGCAATTTTCTCTTCAACGGTTGCATTTCGACTATCTTGAACCCAACTTCGCTGCTTAAAAAGATTACAAAGTTGTATATATGCAACACGAGAGAGACGCATCATATCTTGACATTGTGTGTTTGAACCATTTAACAACTCACGTGTATATGCATGTCCACCCAAAGCTAAAGTGTTGTCTTTTAACCTTGGTATATTCCTCAAACGATTTTTTTTCAAATAATAATACACAAGTATGAAACACAAAAGCTGATCCATAATCTCCATATTCAACCTATATAAAACAATAGTGAATGATTAAAAAATATAAACTGAATTACATTATACGGAGAACCATATCAATGTTCACTACAAGAAATTAAACTAAAATAAAATATAAAATTACTCAATTCATAGTCCTAGCAACAATGTTCACTACAGGAATCAAATAAATCACCAAATCCAAATAATTTTAACATTCGAGTTTGAAATCTTTATTATGTGAAAAACCTAAACTTTAAATTCTAATTTATGTAAAACCATCTTAACCCAATGTTATATTTCATCTTCCTCAAGGAGCATCCATTGTGTCCTATAAGTTGCACTTTCGCAGAAGATACCAAGGGCCATTTGGCGTAAGGGATTATTTGATTCCCAACCAATTTTGTTTAATTTTTCTTTGCACTATTGAAGAGACGGTCCACTGTTATTTTGAATCATAAGATCTAGTGCACTGGCCATTTTATCTTCAAGTTGTGAACTTTTGGATGGTTTTGATGAGCTTTTAGCTTTTTTCTTTGGTCTTTCTCCTTCATCATGTGTATCTGAGACATTTGACTGTGTGGTACCTTGAAATGTTGAATTAGAGTTCGAGTGTGTGCCGGAAAATGGTGAATTAGCCTGTGACTGACTATGGATATCATCGGCACCAAGAATCTCTAAGTCATCATTTAAATCAGTACTCCTATTCTTCTTAGAGCTAGGCCCCCATCCACTAACACCAGTAGCAGCAGCGCCATCAAAAAGGCTTCTGCAAAGATCTGGAAAAATCAATGGTGTGGTTCTTAAAGTAGCTACATGTTTATTAGCCTGCACAATAAACACACTCAATTTAGAATACTATTTGTAGTGACCTAATATTAAGTAATATTTTTTTATTTAAGAGTGAAACCTGAATGTGTTGCATCCATTCTTGCTCAGTGAAGTTAAAGTTGTTAGTCGTGAGATCATAGTGATTTCCAGTTTTAGCTTTCAAACCGCACCAAGCAGCATATCTATTCCTCAAGTAATCGTATCGATTTCTCTTTTGTCTTTGATCAACTTTAAAGCTATGCATTTTCTTAAGAACTTCTCCCACATTATCCCAAGAATAAGGTTTCAAACTGCTACCTTGCCTACCACAGGCCGTAACCTCATTAATGCAAGCCTCAAGAAATGTTTTGGTTAAATTATCGTCCTTCCAATATGTTCTTAAGGTTTTTTTACTTGTATTTTCACTTTCCTGATCCATAACTACATGGTAATAATACGTAAATCAAGTAATATGTCATCAAAAAAGGACAATCATCCGTTAATCCATGTTATATACATAATCAACATTTATAACAGGAAAATAAAAAAGATAACCAGAAACAATATCAAACGACAATGAAAGAACACAAGGGCAAGGGCAAAACACAGACTTTGTGATTACCAAGCATGGTCAGTGTTATTTGAGTTAAGCATGGTCAGTGTTACTTTGTGATATATTTTCAATATTTGTGTGGATCCTAAAGTCCTTTGTTATCCGACATATAGTTCATCTAATCTAGATATACTATGGTACCTCAAACAAGCCATATATTCAAACAAGCCATATATTCAAATTATAGTAACACTCTGGATACTTCAAACAAGCCATATATTCAAAATTTCAAAAACATGAGAAACACATCAAACCCTACAAATAATTTAAATAAAAAAAAAATTATATAACAGTAGGGTTCAATCAGACTATGTACACATTACACATAATCAGTTTATGTACTCTTACTTCTGTCCTACTTCCACTCATACCTACTTTGCATATAACTTTATTCTATATTAATTCATCCTAATCCTCATTAACTTACGGGTTCCATGTATTATGTGTGTTGTTCATTGGTGAATAGTTCAAGGCATATGAATTTGTAATGGTAAGATATAATCGGAACAAAGTAAACACAATAATTAAAATATCTGCACCACTAATACATCAGCAGCTAATACTTGGGTATATGCAATCAACAAAAGAACTAGTAATGATCTACACATTCTACAGTGATTATCCCTGTATCCTGTAACACTAGTTTGGCCAGAAAGACAATGATGTAACATCTATATTTAAACTTCTACAGACTTTGCTACCTTTTAAATTATTGAACTACGAAATCACAAGGTTGTCAAACTACCATCTTAGCTTCCAGCAGGTCAGGACCCTAGTAGAACCTAAAAATCTTATTTGAGTAAATTTATATATCTGGTACACACTCAATGAAAGAGCAGCTACAAACATTAAACCAAATAATTAGCTCAGTACATATGTAGTCTCTGCTCTCTACACTTAAATTATGAACATATTCAACTAAACAAAGCTCTGGACCGACCATTCAAATCAGGTTATAGAATGCCTTTTATAATTCGAACAAGTAGCTGTAATTCTATATTGTACAGGTGCAGCAGCCATTCAGGTAGATAAAAATGGCTAACATTCAGGTAGATAAAAATGGCTAACTGGGATTAGTAAAAGAAATAATGATGGTCAATCTAGTTCTTAAATATGCTACACAAAGATGCAATAGAGATGGACAATGCTCCGGTGATCTTCAATATTTAGAAGAAGTGTATGAAACTTTGAGACACAAGTATGAAGGAATTGTAGAGATGAAGGCTCGGGTATCTATGGCATGGCAACAAGCTTGCATTTTAGCATATATGTGGCTGATGCAGAAAATCCGCAGAACCAAATACTTGACCCTACTATCTCAGAACGAATCAAAGAGAAGAAATTGCATTGGAACAAAAAGATGCTGACACCAGAGAAGATCTAAATAACTTTGGTAGGCTAACAAAAATTTTCAACTACAATCAAATTACAGAACTGCAGCACTAAATATCCAGAACTATTATACATAAAAATTAAAATAGGTGTACAATTAAGCTTGAATCTTTCTAGTTCAATTAAGCATCCAATCATAACTATGATATCTAGAATTTTGAATATAATCAAAAAATATAAGCAAATGGCTAAAAAGAACACAAACAAGTAAGCAAGCACTTGATGAAAATTATACAATTAAATCTATGTGCATCAATGATGTATATGAATTTACCTCTGTAATTGTTCTTGATGTGGCGGTTGTTTTCGCGGAAAAAAAACCTAACTATAATCCGGGTGTATCACGTAATAAGGATTTATATGAATGGATTCAGGGAGGAGTTTGATTATGAATCAATCAGTGATTAATATTATTCGCTCAGTTGTTGATTGGAGAGCCAAACAATATGAATGTATATGAAGCGCTCAGATAAAGCCCATTCAGTTGTAATAAGGGGTAAACAAATGGGCCCTAAGTGTTTGCCTCAAATTAGTTCTCATTGTCTCTATAGATATGCCTATATTACCTCTCTAAGACCCATTAAAATGTTTGAGCAGATAATTCTTTGTTCAGCTGTGAAGCTGTTCCACAGGGGAAAGATACAGCTATTGGGGAGGTATGCTTCTTACTAAATTGAAAACGAAAAGCACTTCATTTTGGGGGCAATTTTGCTCGTATAATTGAGCTAACATATTTTTTTCTTAAAGCAGCTAAACAAGTCTTACATGGACATTTGCAGTCAACGCAAATACCACCTATAGGCATAATGGAACTTTCAAGTATGTGCAGAGTGTTTAGTGACCAGGTAAATAATAATAGAGGCATATATGGAAACAACAATGAGTAACAGAAAAAGAAATGAACCAGCATCAACCATCGCCTCATCCCTTATATATAATCAGCTTATAATAGTTTTGCAGACAGATAGTTTCAAATATATGGTTATTAATTGCAGGTTTTTCAGACATCCAGTGAAGTTATCCCATTACCTCCTTACCAACTGCCTCAAGGAATTACTTATCCTCTCAAATTCTTCTTTTGTAGCATCATACTGGGCATTGATCGCCTCAAGTGCCATACGAGCCTCTTTCTTCTCAGCATCCAATTTTTCGAGTTCTACTTTAAGATAAAACTGAGCGTCTTTGCATTTATCTCTCTCTACTGTCAAAGTCTCAATTTTCTGTTCTTGCATAGACAACTCATTTGTAACCACAAGTAATTCAGATGTCAACTCATTTTTTTTAAACTTCAAAGAATCCGCATGACTCGTAGCCCTAGACAGTTCATCTTGAGCACTGAATAATTTCTCTGTCAGAACGGACACAATCTGCTCTTGATGACTATAATGAGCCCTCAAGTCCCGGTCATTCCAATTTCCACATCTTTGGCAGCAAATTCTAGCTCTTGCTGTTGTGAAATAAATTTAAACACAGCCTTGTTAAAAGATTGATAGTCATCCCCTAATTCTCTCAGTGCCCTGAAACACCTATTAGCTTGATCAATCATCTCCTCGGTCCTCAAATTGTCAGAAGAAATTGTAAGATGAGGCCAACTGAGATTTCAACACAGATGCTGCATTTACCAGATGTTGACGATCATCAGGTGAAATTTATCTCGAGTATTTGGTTCCACCGCATGTTCAAATAGGAAAAGAAGGTTGAACTTAGGCTTTTCTTCCTCAGGAGAAAAAGGAAGCTCCACTACTGGTACCTCACCCCTAGTTTCTACAGGTGGAATTTCATGATCTACAAGAAACAAAATCAAGTAACCATATCATCAAAACACAATTTTGTAGCTAGTCGTATGTATTAACCAAAGTATATACTTCTAACTTCTAAGTAGCCATTTACCTTCCGAAACTAACAGATGGCATACAATCCAAACATTATATAAACACAAACGCACATTACATTTGCAAGATATAAACAGGGGGGGTTGTTATTACCAGAAGGGGCAAGGAAAAAGTGCTCACTACCAAGCAAAACAACCACTAGCTAGAATCTAGAGGTCAACCAGACAAGTAGTGCTCAGTGCTCACTACATGCTAATAAACAGACTACGCAACTACTACAAACAGACAATAACCAACTCTCGCTCTAGTACAGTAGAGAATAAACTGGGGGTCTCTAGTCGCTAATTTTTAAAATTTAGTGCAAGAGAACAGCTTCTCACAAACCATAGACTTCATCACACCAATTAACTAATCAGCAGTCCAAGCTTTACACTTTTCATGGACTCGATTGTTACATTCCTGCCAAATAATATATACCAGCACTAATAATAGTATGTAAGTAATTAACTTATTGTTTAACAACTGAAATGCTCTGCTGAAAGAACGCACAGCCAATCCACCCAATTAAGAGTTAGAGGAATAGCACAGCTACGTATAAGGAGATATGTTATGGGACACGAAGATAGAAGATGCTCTAAAGTTTCAGGGTTACTACGATATAGAACACAAGTCGGATTAACAGCATATCCAAAATCAATAATTTTGTCTTTTAGTAAGCAATCTACCACTTAATGCCAACCATAAGATTAAAGAGCACTCCTGGATAGCAAATGAGTGCCACACAGCACCAAGCCATGGAGGCTATTAGCTACTGCACTATCTTTACACACACACACACACTTATTTGTGGGAGATTAATAAAGAAAGTGTTACCAGAAGGGGCTAGGTGGGGTTCCTGTTGCTCATGTTTAACTTCCAAAGACTCAAGCATTTCATGACCTACGAAAAACAAAATCATGTAAGCATTACCACAACTTCATTTCTCTCCAATATGATTATATAGATCAGTTGTCACTTGTCATATAAAATCATCACTTCTAAACAGCCCTTTACCCTTCCAAAACTAACAATTAGTTTACATCCAACATAATTTCCAATATTTGGAAACATGTTTGTCAAATAGACACGTAAGTGCCACTAAATACAGGAGAGATTCATGAAGAATATAAATATTGAAAACCTTTTTTTCAACACAAACATTGATGTCACAAAATATTGTTTAAATCTATCGGTCATACATTGCTATTAGGCTATCTGCTACTGCATTAGAAAAACATCATTATTTTTAAACACACAGACACACCTTCTCTCTCTCTCTCTCCATCTCTCTCCCTCTTCCTCTCCTCTCTTTCTCTCTATCTCTCTTTCTCCATCTGTCTCCCTCTCCTTCTCTCTCCCCCTCTCCTTCTCTATCCCTCTCTCTCTCCATCTCTCTCCCTCTCCTTCTCTCTCTCTCCCTCATCTGTCTCTCTCTCCATCTCTCTCCCTCATCTCTCTCCCTCTTCCTCTCCTCTCTTTCTCTCTATCTCTCTTTCTCCATCTGTCTCCCTCTCCTTCTCTCTCCCCCTCTCCTTCTCTATCCCTCTCTCTCTCCATCTCTCTCCCTCTCCTTCTCTCTCTCTCCCTCATCTGTCTCTCCATCTCTCTCCCTCATCTGTCTCTCTCTCCATCTCTCTCCCTCATCTCTCTCCATCTCTCTCTCCCCCTCTTCTCTCTCTTTCTGCCCCCCTCTTTGTCCCTCACAAACACACACACATCAGATTATAATACATGACAGGGAACCTGTGTAATATAGTAATTGTTATCTTTTACACACAAACTGCTAGTTTAGTGAATAGCATGTGTAATATACTAGTTTAGTGAATAACATGTGTAATATAGTAATTTTTATTTTTTTCACTATCCTCCTGTTAGGTAACAAGTGGGGGTGAATGTGTTTTAATGTTTTTATGCTTTTCTTGAACTGTTTTGGTTTTGAACAAAGTAAATCAAATCTTGTAATAAGATGTGTTATATCGGAAAGTTAAACATGTAGCCATGAATAACACAGATCTTTCAAAACTCACTTAATTTTATATTAAAATTAAGAATATTTTGCTACAAAATTTCTAGGCTCTTTGTTAATAAAGAGCTTAGCTTCTACTTGAGAGAAATACAAGAATTCCTGATCTAATTGTTAGTTCTAACAAAGGACCAGTCTTAACTTTATATTTTAGTTAACTGCTAGTTTACACAGTGTACAATAAGAGATGTTATTCACCTTAGTAAACTGTCACTAATAATTTCCATTGTAGAAAAGTATATCTTCTATTTCTGGCTTAACATATCTTTACATATTGTGTTAACTTTGATCTTCCTTTGTCAGTTAATCTTCACCCTTGATCTTGCACACTCTTCAAGCTACTTTTTGTAGACTTGTCAATCCAACTGGTTGGATTGTTTGTTAATTGTTAATCTTGGATATTGAACTAGTGTTGTACTTTGAGATTTTGCCTCGAGATCTCCAGTTAGGCATATAGAGGTCTTGACATCTCGATAAGTATATTGACTTATCGAGATCTCTAATTCTCCATAGATGATTTGACTTGTAGAGATCTCTGAGTTCTCTATAAGAGAATTTGGCTTGTCGAGATCTCTCAACTTTATGTCTTCAATTTGACTTGTCGATATCTCTGAGATCTCTAGTGACATTTTGACTTGTCGATATCTCAGAGATCTCTAGTGATATTTGACTTGTCGATATCTCTGAGATCTCTAGTGATATTTTGACTTGTCGATATCTCAGAGATCTCTAGTGATACTTGACTTGTACATATCTCTAGGGTTCTCTAGTGAACAAATGACTTGTCGATATCTCCAATCTTCATATCTTCAATTAGCTTGTTGATATCTCTCTGAGTTCTCTAATAGCTTTCCTGACTTCTCGGTAAGTCATTTGGAGTTCTCAAATGACTTCTCTATAACACTAAATCGGGAAAAATCTCAAATTGGTCACTGAAGTGAAGCTGTAGTATCAAAAAATTGATTAATCTTAACGGGGTCTCAACCGTACCACTCTAGTAACCGATAATGACATCTCTGTTAGTTTGACCAGTTGACCAGGCGGGAAGGTGACGTGGCTAACGTTTCTTGGACAGAGTGGTTGTTAACGGCGCTTTCAGCAGCTAAGGTGGATTATAACATTATAATTAATCAAACACAGCTGTGTTCTCTTATCTAACCCAATATATATATATATATATATGTATAACTACATCTTCCTAATATCACAAGTTTTATTGTAATAAACATGAGTACTTCTACCATGGAATCGAGCCAGAAAAGGGAGCAAAAATGGTGTTGGTGTGGTAAAAGAGCTAGGGTGAATAACTCATGGACTCACAATAACCCAGGAAGACGATTTTATACATGTGGTACAGTGAAGGTAATTGGAAAATTAATTAGAAATTATTCTTGTTTGTATACGTTTTTATTCTTGAAATTTATATTTTTTGTTACTTCAAATTTTTTTAGGAAGTTGGTGCTGGATGCTATTTTTTCGAATGGTTTAATCAAGATTTCAGTGGAAGGGCATTTGATGTGATTACCCATTTAAATCACAGAAGATTATATTTGGAGGAAAAATTGAAGCTTGTGGAGGAAAATCTTGCAGAAAATGTTGAAAAAAAGAATGCCTTGAAAGAAGATGTGCGTGATCTAATGGTGGAGAATAATAGCTTGAAGACACAGTTGAAAATTTGTGTGATTGTTTGTGTATTAATGTTTGCAGTGGTGTTAATGTGTAAGTAGATTAGTAGATGTAGAAGATGTGGTTGATGACTGGTAATGTGGCTTGTATCGGGTAGATGAATGTGATGAATGACTGCAAATGTCATGTATGTAATGAATATTTGAATGAACTCAAATATGGTTTAATGAATATATGCCCCCTGTTTAATCATAAGTGCAAATGAACATGTGTAATATAAAAGCAGTAGCCCCTTTAAATTGCATAAGAAATGTCTTACAAAAGCATTTGGAAGATAATCTCCAAAATAAAAGTATTTAGCTTACAAATTACCAAATAAAAGTCTGCAACATACCATATTATCCAAAATAACAGTACAAACCATAATCTCCAAAAGACTTAACGAATAGTGCAAGGGGTTCATAATACTAGTAAAAGAAATTCAAGGATGCAATTAATCTACAATTGTGAGTGGATCATCTTCACTGTTCTTGAACTTGAACTGCTGCTTTGCTCGAAGTCTGGTTGAGGTCCTTTGTGTCACCCCAGCTGCAGATTGAGAGGTTCTTGGTGGTTTGAACTGGGACACCCCAGGTTGTGGGATTAGAAGAGCTTTGTCACCCACAGCTCCTCTCAGATTTTCTTCCAGCTCCTTTGACTTATCCCCAGTTAAGCAAAATGCTTTACCTGCAGGGTTGTCATCTTTCACAAAGGGCAATCTTCTTTTAGGAATTTTGATTGGTTCAACTGTGCTTTCTTGTGTCACCACTGGTTCTTCTGCTTGACTTTCCACAGGTGCTCCATCCTCTATGCCCTTATCTGACTTCTTTACATTTCTCCTAACTTGAAGCTTTTGCCTCTTCACTTATTTTCCTTTCACAGTCCTTGTGTCTTCTTGTGTGACCACTGGGTCCTGAGTTTGTACTGGATCTGCATCAATTTTTTTGACTTGTTTCCTTACTTGAAGTTGCTTCCTCCTTAGCTCTTTAGTGCTCTTCTTCTTCACAACATTTTCAGAGTTCTTCACAGAAGATTGACCTCCATCATACTGTCTTGTGTGTGTCTGGCATTCCATTCTTATTTGGACAATTAGACTTCCTGTGTGTTGCCTGGCCACATGTGCTGCAATGCATGATCCTCTTATTGCTATATCTCTGCAGAATAGGCCCTGATTGTGATTTTTGAGACCTATTACCACCGTCCCAGCTTTCCTTTCTCCTCATTCTTTTTAGTCTTCCCCTTAATTTTTTTGGAAGATCTGGTGGTAGTAGCTCTTCAGTGGAGTGTATCTCCCAAAACTCCTCACCCTTTAAGGCTTTAAGTGGGAAGCTATAAGATGCCATAAATTTCTCTTTCTTGTAGAAATCAGAAACATAGTCTACTGGATGGTGTCTTCTATCATGGATTGCAGCTATGGCATGTTCACATGGTATACCAGTCAAGTCATAAACCCTACAATCACAAGACCTTGCATCTAGATCAACTGTCATAACTCTGGTCCCCATCTTTACTGAATAAGTTGTTGAACCATTCCAGCTTGCTCTCCAATTCCTTGATTCTGTGACTAGCACATCCAGCTTCTTCTTTATTTTAGGACACAACTGTGAGTCATACCTAACCATGGCATCTCTGTTCACTCTGATCCTAGTCAAGAGCTTGAAATATATTTCCTGGATCATATTCAGCAAGGACATTACCTACACATTTTCACACAGTACATTACACATTTGAAAGTAAATAAATATTCACTAAGGAAATTACTCATTTTAAAGAAAATAACATATTCACCTTTCATGTATTATCCAGCTATTAAAGCATTCACTCATATTATTCTCAACATTATCAGCCTTGCTGTGTGTTGAGAAGTGTGCCTTAGTCCACACCTTTGGAGGTAGTCTAGAAAGTTGTTCATATGCAGGATTGGAAAGCTTTTTCAATTCTTCCATTGCTCTAGTATGTGCTGTAGGGTATGTGGACATACAAGCATTCCATAATGCTCTTTTTAGAAGCAAATATGAGAACCTGAAATGAAATGTAAGTGCATATAACAAGCTATAATATGTCTATACATAATTAAAAACAAGAAATGCATCAATTATTTATGCCATACCTTATCCTGTAGTTGCTATATAGATGTCTAGCACAGAACCTGCGCTCAACTCCTGGTAACAAATCCTTTAAAGCATTGTCAAGTCCCTTTTGCTGATCAGATATAATGGTGTACCTAGTGCCATCACTAAGTCCAAGATCCTCACTTAATAAGTTAGTAAACCATCTCCAGCTATCTGTATTCTCACTCTCAACAACTGCGTAGGCTATTGGAAACATCTGATTGTTACCATCCCTACCTATAACTGAAAGCAATTGGTCTCCACAGATTGTCTTCAAAAAACACCCATCAAAGCCTATGACAGGTCTACACCCAGCCTTCCCTCAATACATGATAAGATATATATATATATATATATATCCTCTTAAACTTATTGGGATCACCCTCATTAAGCCTACTAGTCCTTATCTGCACTGTGTTCTTGGGATTAATAAGTAAAATCTCATGCCCCATATCCCTCAGCCTTGAGTACTACTCCTTCAAAGCTTCATGCACACCTTCTAATGAAGCCTTTCTAACCATCAAAATTTTGTCCCGGGCACCTCAATCTCTAATTCTTTTTTGATTGCCTCTGCCATTTCTTTGACTTTCCTCTGTGGGTTTCTCCTAACTCTCTCACCATAAATTTCAGTTAGATATTTGACACTAGCAAGCCTGTTAGAATAGGGCATAGTGCAATTATGTTCATTCACCAAGGTTTTAATGGTACAATTCTCACCGTCTTTGTCTTTGCTGCACCATATGTAAAATTTGCAATCAGCCTCACAACATACTTGACACCTTTTAGAATCACTAGTCACAAATTAAATTCCCCTTCTATCCCTAATTCCATACTGCCTCACAGCATCCCTGAACTCTGCCATAGACCCAAACTTCATCCCCACCTGCCACCTCATAATCTCATCTTTTTGTCCATACCTAACAGCGTTCCTGGTTTTCTTCCTCTTCTTGGGGTTTGGAGGCCCAACATAACCAATCCTAGCATTCTCATCTTCACTAGAAGATGACTCTGATCTTTGTTCATCAGAAGCAAAGTCAAAGTCATCATCACTCATATTTTTAGGATTGGTTACTCTAACATCAAACCTAGTTTTGTTAATATTTAGTGACTCTTTAAATTTTTTGCAATTCTCTCTATTAGTCCTGAATTCATCATCACTCTCTCCAAACTCATTATACAGACTGTCTTCATCAGACTCAGAGCTCTCTGTTTCTACATCATATTCAGGATCAGATTGATCACTGTTATCACTACATTATTTTTCTCCACCCCCTCCCCCATTATCAGTGCCATAAATCACCTCATCTAACTCATAATGATCCACATACAGATCAATTCGACCTAAACCTCTATGTATCTCAACCATCTTTCTCACTGAATTATCATCAAATAACAACCTTGTACCATTTTCCCATGTTTTTCCATCAATTTTGATGTACACTAACTCACTAGGGTGATACCTAAATTTACCATCAAACTCATCCAAATGTCTGAAAGACAACAAATCAGTATCAAAATCCTCTCGGACATCAACTTCACCACCAACATACTTGACATTAGGAATAGGCGTAAAATCACCATGGTGGTGTATGTATAAATGCACCTTCGACATTGAACTGTAACATGCAAATATTTACAACAACTAAGCACGAAATGCACAATTTCAGATTAATCAAATTAAATACAACAACATTACTTACATAATCATATTAAACTCAACAACATATATACGAATATTGTAAATAAAATATCAAAATGATGTTACACATATATACCCAGATAACACAATAATCGAAGTTTAATATGCATACATAAGTGTTGTTGAGATTCGATTGAACATACCTCTTTAGTTTGAGACGATTTGAACCAACTCCGAACAGGTTTTCGCACTCGATTCGATATTTAGGGTTTCTCTCACACCTCAATTGAACCTTGATTGAATATATTAATCCCTAATTTGGTAATTTATGGGTCAATTTAGTTTTATTTCTAATTGTTATTTTGTTATTTATTTTTCTTTTATTTAATTTTTAATTGTCGGCTTTGACTCACGTTCCACGTAACACCACCGAGCCACTCTGTCCAAGAAACGTTAGCCATGTCACCTTCCCGTCTGGTGAACCAGTCAAACTAACAAAGATGTCATTATCGGTTACTAGAGTGGTACGGTTGAGACCCCATTAAGATTAATCAATTTTTTGATACTACAGCTTCACTTCAGTGACCAATTTGAGATTTTTCCCACACTAAATCTGTGACTTGTAGAGATCTTGACTTAGAACATTTTTCCCAAAACAGATTTATTCAACTCCAAGCTTCTTCATAATTCTTCTGAGGCATTCTTCTTGATCTTCTTCCAGATATAATTCTTAGGCTTGGTACTGTTTAAAGAAAAAGGCTCCAAACCGCTCCTTTGACATTTTTACAGACTTTAAATGTTATAAGTACAAAATGCAAACTAAGATTACAATACAACTTACTTAGGGTTGTCAATTTGACTTAGTCTTGTTAAAGTACATGCATTTCTTGCACAACAATCTCCCCCAATTTGTGAGAAGATTGCTTAACACAAATTCATGCATGTTAACAAGACTAACCCCTAAGTCAAGATGGAAAATAAAGTAATTACATGAAAATTGACACAATTATAACTTTTATACATTAGAAGATTTACAAAGTTTAAGTAGTTACAAGCATCAGGTAAAAACTGTTTTTGCTTCTGTTTCTTCTCTAAGGATGTCCTTTAACTAAACAAGAATTTCAAGTTCTTCTACAATAGGTGTCCCACTTAGAGCTTCTACTAGTTTGATCATGTCTGCCTTTGAATAACCTCTGTCTAGTAAATCAATTCTAAATCTTGAGAATTTTCCAGCTTTGATGTTTAGAAACTTTCCATCTTTTGAAATTCTGCTCATTCCTTTAGCCTTGAGTTCTTTTGATATTTTCATGAACATTTCAATCTCTTCATCATACTTTCTTTTTCTTTCCTCATATTCAACCTCATTCATTTTTCTTCTTTCTTCCCTTTCAATCAACCACTCATCCAAAACTGATCTCCATGCTCTTGTAGCAGTATCCTTGTCTTTTAGCAAACTTATCACTCTCTTGATTTCTGTGGGAGAGAGAGAATCCATTAAAGCACAGCCAAGAAAAGTGAAGGACCCATCTGCATAATAAATTCTAACTTCCTTTAAAGTTACAACCCGGACTCTAACTATTTTCTTAGCTAGTTTTTGAAAACAATCTTCATCTGAGATGCACCAATTCAAGGGTAGAAAGTCATTTTACTTGAAACAATTCCAGAGAGCCCTTTCAGTGACTTTTACTTTTTTTGTAGGCTTGACTTTTCTAGGTTTCTTCCCAATAGAATTGAAATTGATTTTGAGTGAAGGGTTGTCTAAAGGTAAGGTAGTTATTTTCTTGAGACATGTTTGGTTTGAGGTGATTGGTGTTTTAAGAAAGGTGTTCGCAGTTTGTTTGTATAGAAAATTTGGCTTAGAGGTTAGAGAAGGTCTGATGATTGAGGTTGTTGACTTTGAAGGTTGAGCTAAAGGTTGAGCTAGAGTTTTTTGGATTTTTAGGGTTTGTTATGGTTCTGAGCCATCATGATTCTTATTGCTTCTCCTCTCACTCCCTCTCTTCTTCTCATCATTCTTCTTCTCATCACCCTTCTTCTCTCCACCCTTGCTTCCAGCTGCCCTACTGGATTGACTTGGATTTGAGCAAGAAGGTTTTTTATTGTCATCCTTCTACTCATCATCATCCTTGTCTTCTTTCAAATTATAGTATGTTGTGGGCAACATAGTTTCTACATTTTGTATATTTCTCCCCAAGATCCTGATCATTTCCTCATCTTCAGGCTTTTTATTGATTTTGGTCTTTAGATCAGTTTCAAGGGTCATGATCAATCTCAAATTATTTCTCACATACTGTTTAGGAACTGTGAAGTGTCTGCACTTTCTAGTTTATGAACATATGTAGGCAATCCCCCTGCTTGGATGGAGATAGGCTTCAGGGAAAGCAACTATTTGAGCAATTCTGAGTTCCTTTAACAGCTGGGTGTCCTCTGGAATAACTCTGTGTACTTTGTCAATAATTACATCCATCTTAGATGCTCTCAACTTTTGAAGATTGGTGAGAGACACCTGGAAAAATCTGTCCAGTCCGCAGTCATTTACATTTGCCACTATTCTCTTTTCTAGAAAGTTGTCAACCTTGACTAGCACCACTCTGAGAAAGTTTATATTATTGGCCAAAGCTTTCTTGTATGTAGCATAATTATTGTGAAAAGACACCCTCAAGACTGTCAGAAGTTCATTAAATTCATTATCTTGACAAGGTCCTTCTGCAGCTTTTAAGAGTCTTTGTTTTCCAACATCATGGGTGATTTGAACTGTTGAAGAGCTTTGACCATGCTGAGTTGTAGAGATGACTTCTTTTCACTTGCTAGCATCCTTGGATTGTTGAATCCTAGTTTCTATCTCTCTCTTAGTCTTGGTGACAGGTATGATTAGGGGAGTTGACAGTTCTAGCCTCACAGCTTCAGGAAGTGCAGGCAATGGAATGTTTAGCTTTCCCATAATGGCTCCCAAGGCAATAGAGTTTTGCATTTGAAGGTGCTTGTGGGAGTCCACCAATATTTGAATGCCAGCCTATTGACTCCGCACTAGAGTAGTGAGAGCTTGCACCTGAGCTGTGAGATTCTCATTATAGGTTTGCAGACTGGAGACTTGATGTTGAAGTGCTTGAATATGAAGATTTGTTGAAGTAGATGCAGGTGGATGAGAGCTTGATGTAGAGATAATGATAGATGGTCAAAAAGTAGCTTGCACAAATTTCTGAATTTTATCCATGACCAAAGGTGAAGGAGTGTATCTTGTAGTGAGCATTTGATCCAACTTCAACCTCTTGTCATTGGATTTAGTGATGTAATCTTGAACTACTTTGTGCAAGGCTACAAATGATTCTTTGAGCTGATTTACACTTTTATCAATCCCTCTGAGATCATACCTTGACATTTGTTCTGAGAAGGATTTGAATTGGTTTGCTATCTCAGTTTCAGAGGGAATGATTTGGTCCATCTTTTCCCTGATCATCTTCATGACTTTATCTTGATGTCCATTTAATGTGATTTGTAGAGCTTTTCCAAAGTTGTGGAAAGCCTTGATTTGAGCTTTGTAGACCTCATTGATGGCATCATACACCTCTTGTGGAGTGAGAGATCTGGCATTGTTTCCCAGAATTGTAATGTATTCCTCCCTAAATGTAGCTAGCACAACATCCATCTCAATTGTGAATTCCTTGTCCAACCAAGCATCACAGTTAGCATCCTGACCAGCTTCATCAATAATTTTTGCTTGATTATCTTCAACATCAGCCTGGTAGGATAGCATGATAGCTTGGTAGTCCTGATTTGACATGTTGGATGTGAGTAGCTGTTGTGAGATTTGAGAAAGGCCTCCAAGTTGATCAACTCTAAGATCTTCAATTGTAGAAGGTTGATTTTTAATTTCTTGGAGCCATTGGGAGATAAGGTGTGATTGAGATGTGGAAGGTTATGAATCAGAACCACCTGTGACTGAAGTCACAGTTTTACTCACAAATTGCTCTGTGGTTTTGACAAGTTGTTGTTCCTTATATAAAGTGGGAATCTTCAATTGAATTGGAGGGGATTTGACTGGGTTACTGTCATGTGCACAGTCTCAAACCCTTGTGCTTCTTACAAAGCACCGTCACTTGAATGTGATAAACTTGCCTCCGCCATGGCAGGATCATTGCCAATTGTACTCTCGGTTTCAATTGTCAAAGCAATTTCAGCTAGGGTTTTTAGGGGAGTTGTCCCTACATGAGAAACCTCCAATTGAATTGGAGAGGATTTAAATGGCTCCCCCTCAGGAGTACTACCCTTAAATATAACAGCCTGTGAAGACTGATTTGCACATGAAGGTGCATTTGTGACATTCATGGGGTCTTCAGTAAAAACTGATGAATCCCCCATGGTTTTGATGGTGTCATCAAGGTCTACTCCAGCTAGTAGCCTATCACCATCTGAATGTAGTTTTTGGGTGGTGAACAAGGTTATTTGAACCAAGTCACTTGAGTTAGTTTGCACTTGAGAGTTAAATTCAAGTACTTTAGGTGGAGAAGAAATTTGTGAGATTAGAAGTTGTTGCTCAATATTGAGTGTTGGTAGCTCCCCCTGAATGGATGAGGGAGCTTCAAAAGATGTTCTCTCACTTTGTGTACAATCCTTATTTCTTCTACCATACAGTTGGATTTTATCAAGTGCAGGCTCTATATAAGATGCATTTGGGTGAATGCTCTTTTCAATAGACACACCCTGTTGAGAGGATGTATCTAGAGTGTGTTTAATCCCAATATTTACAACTGCATCATGTTGGGAGGATACAGAGGTGGCTTGAGTGGTCAGCTCATATTTCTTACTCTTCTTTGATCTCTTGACCAATGGTGACTCAGGTTCTGTTTGGTCCTCACCACTCTCAGTCAAAATAGTTAAGGTCACGTCCTTTTTCTTCCTTTTACTCACCTCATCCTTTTGAGAAGATGAGGTGGTTGGTTTCCTAGCTACTAAGGGTTTTGAAGGAACAGGCTCAACATGGGTAGGTTCCTGTGGGTTTGCCTGTGCTTGTGCTTCCACAGGCTCAGAAACCATTGTTGCACTAAATTGACTTGCACTAGTTCTCATGTCTGGCATAGAATAAGGGTAAGTCCTAAATCTTTAAATCATGAAAGGTGTTAACTTAAGACTTACTGGAACCTTATTCTTAGTAGGAAGTGATCCAAATAAAATTTTAGATACTTGCTTACAATTGCCAATTAAGGACATATTTACTCCTTCTAGCATATGTATGTCATTAACTTTATAGTTTAAATCTGACATTATAAATCTAGATAGAAAATTTTCCTTACCTCTTGATTCCAATGGCATTGTTAGCCTGGTGCTCAATTCCTCTTGTTTGTTGGTGGACATTGAGTAAACCAGCTTCTGGATAACACTGGATATGTTGTCAAACCCTGACTTCCTACATGTGAATGCCCTTATCACAGAGTCAAACATAAATGACCATTCCCTCCTTAGATGTTTCTTGTTCATGCTGGCTAGGTTGATCTTCTCAGAATAATTGTTAAAGTCCATGAATTCATAAAGCTCATCCTGAGTTGGAGCCTCCACCAGTTTGTCAATAGGAATGCCCAAAGCCTTATTGACATCATCCTCAAGAATCTCCACCTATTGTCCCTTAATTATGCAGTTTATCACAATGGTTGCAGCTTGATTCTCATGCACAACTGTCCTTATTGTAGCTGTGTTCCAGAAATCCCCTAACACATCCAAATACAACACATGATTAAGAGTAAGAGCACCTACAAAGTAGGTCTCAGAAAGGAACTTAACAAAGCATTGGAAAATCTCAGGTGCTTGGTTTGCATCCAGAAATGCAAGTAAGTTAGTCTCCTTGAGGATGAAGGGTACAATATTGTTGGCTGCCATTGATATGAGTATAAAGTTTAGTGGGTAAAAAAAATTAGTGAGAAAGAAGTGAAAACAAGAGAGAAATTGAATTGGTTTTGGATTGAAACGCTAGGTCACTTGAGATCTCGAAAGTTGTAAGTATGTATATGTATCGAGATGTCTGGGTATTTATAGTAAAAGCAGATAACTTGTCGATAACTCAAAAATAGACGTTTCAAATTAGTCTATTGAGAAGTCATTTTAAGAAATGAAAAACATATCGATAAGTCATTTCATTTATTCTTGTAGAGAACTAAAAAATAAGCTTATCGAGATGTCAAATAAATACCCAGTTTGTCTAAAATGGACTGAATTCGTTTCCAATTTTTATTTGAATAAATTCAAGACAAAATTAGAATAATTTTGCCAAAAGTATTTTACCATAATAATTTATCAAATTAAATTATTTCAGTTTTGAGTTATTGATAAGTTTAAAAATAATTCTTGTAGAGAACTCTGTGAGTTAACACTTGTAGAGAACTCTGCAATGACTTATCAATAAGTCATAATAAAGCTTATCGAGAAGTCACTCGAGAAGTCAGTAAATTGAATTATCGAGAACTCATTCGAGAAGTCTTAAAATGACTTGTCGATAAGTCAATTAGACTTATCGAGAACTCAGTTCTCTATATACTGTTGAACATTTTTAAGTCTGCCTTATGTTAATTTTACATATTAATGATGTAAATTAACAACTAAGCAGTTTACTTAGAATTTGAAAAATTCCAAGTTGAAATTTTTATTTTGAAAAATAAATATGCAGAGATTTCTGAAATATTTAGAATTCATATTTCAGTTAATTTTCAATTAAATTAAATTAATTTTGATTTACTAGAAATTAATATGCTGCAACACATTAGCCGAGTTCTTCCCTTAGGATGAAGAATTAAGCATTCCAATTTCACCTACAAGTCTAGTGAAAGTTGCTTCATCCAAAGGTTTAGTAAAAATGCCAGCTAATTATTTTTCTGTTGGAACAAAAATGAGCTCAATGGTACCATTTGTAGCATGTTCTCTAATAAAATGGTACCTTTTATCAATGTGCTTTGTTTAAGAATGATTAACTGGATTAGATACTATATATATAGAACTAGTATTGTCACACATGATAGAAATTTTGTGTAACATTAGACCATAATCCATTAGCTGATTTGTAATCTAAAGCACTTGAGCACAACAACTTCCTGCAACTATGTATTCAGCCTCTGCTGTAGAAGTTGATACAGATTGTTGTTTCTTGCTATACCAGGATACAAGTCTTTATCCAAGAAATTGACAGCTTTCACTAGTACTCTTTTTGTCAACCCTGCATCTAGCAAAATCTGCATCTCTGTAGCTGTAACACCCCCAGATCCGGGGTCGGGGATCCGGGTCGTCACGGTCTTTCTTTCCACAATAACACTTCACTTAATTAATAATAAACAACCTTATGCTGTGACCCCACACTAACACACACCACAACCCGTTATAGTCTCAGAGATGAAATTCAAATAAGTACAAGTCTTTGAATCCATAATTTAAAAGTTATTACAACCCAAAACGATTACTTGATAAATTTACAGTTAATTGCCATTATCTGCCACAAGTTATAATTATACATAATTGATTCTCAAAAGTAGATGGTCTGATCTACAATAGATCTACCTCTGCAGCTATAGCAGCTACGACATCATCGGGAAGACGAGGGACGCTTCCCACGCGCTTGCGTTGGGTCTGCTGGAGTCTGGCCATCCTTCCTAACTGTTGTTGTGTGATGAAGAAATAAAGCAAGAGTGAGCCTTACAGCTCGCAAGATAATACATAGTGATAACAATAATATAAGTATCTAAATGGATACTTACTAGAATCTTTATCGTGAGTAAGGTAATTACTTACTGGATATAAGTTTTAAAACAAGGGATGAAGTTACCAAATACTTCACTATACTTATATCATTTATAAAGCTACTTGAACTACCACTGTTCAAAGTATAATAAAATTCACGAGGTCATCCCATAGATGAGACCACAAATAAAACTTGAAAATATTTGATCTTTGAAATATTTTGAAAAGAGATGAAGTTACGAGATACTTCATTCAATGGATACACCAATAAAAATGTTTGACCCTGTCAATGCTTCGGCAACCACCTATTAGTAGCCTTTCGATCGAAATGCTACGGGTAGTGTTGCAGAATTATCCAAATGGATGATGAACTCATTACGGGAGTTTACCGCGCCAGGAAGACCACTTACGATGATCAGTCGTAGTAGTACAACCCCACCATTTTCTACATGTAGAGGAGAACCTGTCGGATTTACTTGTCAACCGAACACTGAACTCCTAAGGAATGGACCGCCTTAGCGGAACTTCCAGGCCATTTGGGCCAATATAATAAGGCTGGGCCGGCGCTACTCGACCACTTACGCCACTCCTAGTTCTGATGAAATCCATGACTCTGAAACGTAAAGCTCGTTTCCCCCTTTCCCCAAGTAGAAACTTGTTGATACGGCTCCACCAAGAAGTCGTATCTAGTTGGAAAGGAAAACTCACCGATATTTCCCAGGCGATGCCTGTTAATGGATTAACTTGTTCCAAGAATTTTACTTCCAGAATATTGGGTAAGTAATCAAAAACTCTTTTACCAAGACAGCAACCTTGTTGCGAATATAAAACACACCACCGAGCCGGATCCCCCATGTTTTGAGCGAGTATTTAAATCCCCTTTTTAAAAGGAAGATCTTAAATATAAAAATAGTTTTGGGATCCGCTCTAACTTTTGAAAATCATTTTAAAGACTCGAAAACACTTTAAAGAGTGTTTGGAGTAAAACTGATTTAATGAAGTAAATCAGTCCCCAGAATATTTAGAAAATGACTGAATATTAATATTTAAATAATATTCCCATAAAGAATAATCTTTATAAAAATAATTGAAGTAGAAGTATTAAAACTTATACTTGAAACGAGTACTAAATAATCAAAGATATACTTATATGAAAGTATTATCTTTAGTTGAATAATCGAAAATAAGTTTGATTATTGACACCTTATTCTTTAATAAAATAAAGAATATACCTCAGCAAATACTCGGAGTCATAGATCCTCAAATGAATATTCAAATAATATTCAATAAATAAAATAAGCTGAGTAATAAGCCCTCAAATGAATATTCGAAATAATATTCATTAAATAATAAGCCGAGTCATAATACCTCGAATGAATATTATAAATAATATTCATTAAATAAAATAAAGGAGTCATACATCCTCAAATGAATATCCAAGTAATATTCAATAAATAATATAAAGGAGTCATAAGTCCTCGAATGAATATTCAAGATAATATTCAGATAAATAAATAAAAGGAGTCATACGCCTTCGAATAATATTCGAAATAATATTCAATAATAAAATAAAGTTTAAAGTTATCGAATAAACCTTATTCGATTAATAGTTTGGAAAAACTATAACCATATATATATAAATATATATATATATATATCCATATCCATATATACAAAATGTACTCGGGATCCTCGACTCCCGATTTTAGAAAATATTTTCACCTTTGGGTCCCTATACTAAGGGTATATGCAAGTTACCGCTATCCTCTAGCATAGGTATTATCAACTGAACCAACAGATATATATTCCAAGAATATGAAACAGGCATGCATATATACCATATCACATGCTACAATATATCGCATCATTTGCTAATTATCCAACATGCATCTATCGCAAGATAATGCAAATACATATATTCATCACAACAACAGTATAACGGATAGAATACTTGCCTGAGCGACTTGGGGGTGAGAAAGGCTCGGGACGAGTCTGATAACCTATAAACAACAAGTAAGTTGGAATTAAACCAAAATCACTTGTAAATCTATACTTTAACTAACTTAGACTCTAACGCTTGTTTTGCGCTCACTGATTTGCTTAAGTCACTCGGGTACCCTCGGCTCCACCATTTTTAATAATTTAACCTTTACGAGTTTTAAAGCGATTCCTTCGCGAATGTCTTACCAACTGCCTAACACACTTACCATAAATGTTTCATATATTAATTAACCCTTTTTGGTCTTTAACCTACATTTCAAAGTAAGGCGAGGGAAAAAGTTTCGTTCGCGAAACGCCGTTACTTGAAACGGTCGTTTCTCCTAAACCGTGCATCAGAATCGAACGAACTACATATCAAAACGAAGCTCGTAACATGAGCTATCTAAACATGGCAGTGGTCATAATCTAGCAGGGGGTTCTCGGGTCCTAATGCTATGCACAAAAACAGTCCAAAGAAAATCGGACGTTACGACGGCTATGTTTACGCGATTTCCCAATTTTAACCATTCAACACCAACCACAAACCAACCTCAAATCCAACATACAACCAACATCCATCCTCATCACATCATAACAACCCCAACCAATTCAATTTAATCATTCATACTTATGCCTAAACTTAACTTTAATCATACTTAAGTTCCTTTAAATCAAAACCACAACAATTACCATTCCATTTCACTACCATTCCAAATCCCAAACTCTAAATCATAACAACAAGCTACAATATCAACCCACTAATCAAAATCATCTTATAATATATAGGAATCTAGGGTTTGGAGATGGTATACCTTCCTTGAAGTGGTGGGTGGAGCTAGGAAGCCTTAAGAAGCTTTGAGAAGTCTTAAGAATGCTTGGATCTTCAAGAAAACAAGAAAAAGTTCAAGTTAAAAACTTGAAAACACTATTCATTGTCTTCTTCTTTGATTAAATGAAGAAGATTGAGAAGGAATTAATGGCTTAAACTCATGATATAGTCCTAACTAAGCATGAAGATGATTAGGGAATTATCTTACCAATTTAGGAAGCTTGGATCTTGGATTTTGAATTTCTCTTGCCTTTTGAATAGTGAAAAGCCGTGAGCAATGAAGAACAAAGCCTTGGTTGCTTTTGATTTTTGATGAAAATGATTTTACTTGGCTTGGTTGATTGGTTTTTGTGCTTGCTTTAGTCAATTACCTTCTTGCCCTTGGATTTGTGTGGTTACAAAGCCACCACACCTCCTTCCTTCCCATGTCATGCTTATGTCATCCTCATGATGTCATCCTCACTTCCTTGTCCTCTTTCTATTGGTTGGATGACATCATTCCCACTAATCCCTTTGATTAACTTCCTAATCGTTTGCCTAATGACCGCTGATCTGTTATACGGTTCGCTTAACTTTCGTTCTCGTTTATCGTTTGAAGGATCATACCCGGGATCTTATTACTTAGGTTCCCTTAACCTTTCTCAATACATTATATTCCTTTTTATGATCCTCTATTATAATCCTTTAATTTAAATCTTTTTTATCCTGTTACCTTATACTCAATTCTCTCCGTATCTTGTGGATTTCCGGGAAAAACCAAAGTGTTCGGAATTGGATTCTGACGATCTTTACATACACTTATATACTTCATAGAGTACTAATAATATCCCATAAGATCAATAACAGAACCCCTACATAGCGTGGCATGAAATGTTTTCTCGTTCAGCAAAAACACTATTCATAAGGGTTTCAAAATTTCTCAAAAATTGGGGTTATTACAGTCTCCCCTCCTTAAAAGGATTCCGTCCCGGAATCAGATAGAAAACAAATGGGGATACTTTCTTAGCATTACACTTTCTAACTCTCGAGTCAATTTTCCCACATTGTGGTTCTACCACCAAACTCTGCCTAGTTTGATAATCCTTCTCCTAAGCACTTGTTCCTTTTTACTCTATAACCCTTCCTGGTTGCTCCATATAGGTTATGTCGGGTTGCATATCTATGCGCTCATATGCCTCTATTTATCTGGCATCTGAATTACACTTCCTTAACATTGATACGTGAAACACGTTACGACCTGCTACATGTTCGGGGTTAGGGCTAGCTCATATGCTAACTTCCCAAACGTCTTAATATATCCAAGGGTCCAACGAATTGTAGACTTAGCTTTCCTTTCTTTCCGAACCTCATCAATCCTTTCCAAGGGATACCTATATCATTACTAGGTCCCCTATTTCATACTCTTTATCCTTTCGTGTCAAATCAACATACTTATCATGTCCATCTTGGGCTACTACCAGCCGTCCTCTGATTAGATCTATCATATCCTTGGTCCTTTGGACTACTGCGGGTCCGAGCATCTTGCGCTCTACAACTTCATCCTAACATAAGGGAGATCGACATTGTCTTCCCTCAAGGATCTCATAAGGCGACATCTCGATAATGACATATGATCTATTGTCGTAAGATAACTCAATCCGCGTTATGTGATCATTCCAATTTCTTTCAAGTCTATTGCACAAACTCTCATTATAGCTTCTAGCATTATAGCTTTTGCTTCTTAATACCCATTCTTTTCCAGTTCGTTATCGCTATCACCTTCGGTTCCTAATATTATACTGGTTATACTTTTGCTCGTTAGCGTTCTATAACCTTTTAATAACCACGTCAACCTTAGTATCACGAATGTGTTTCCATTCCGCATACTACCACCACTTTATTACTCCTTTTTCAGTTGTTTCTATTTTCCAAAATTTGATCAATCAAATAGAAGTAAAGGAATTTGTTGAGAGATCACTATGATCATGAACACTTGTTATATCGCATAGTTAGTACAGAAGGTGGCCAGCCTTTAGTACTTGACAAGCAACTAAACAATAGATGGTATCCTACTAGGCTTCTATCACAAAGATAGATAGTCATTCGGCAATACCTCCCCTTCTGGAAGGGTTGTTCTTCTCAGCTTACATGAAATGAAAAGAAGAGAAAAGAATGATTGAAGAGAATTGTATATATGAAAAAAATATACAGCCACAAAATATCTGGCTTGGAACCTACCTCTGAACTATAGAGGTTTGTCATAGGAGAACAAAACATATATGTATTTATATCAACATCAAGTATTATAGCATCGCATTTCACGTGCCTAAATATTTTCTCTATCCCGTCCATCATTCTATAGACCCATGCTCTTCCTCGAGCTTATACACAATCACCTTTGAAACTCCCTCGACATCGAAAATCGAATCTGGGATCTCATTCTATATATCACCGTTACTAGGATTCTATGCTCGCATCGCAACCTTCCTCGTATAATAATACGGCTCTCTATTGATAAGAAAGAATAAATATTCAATAGGTAGATACTCTACTTAATTAGTCTATCAATGATAACTTATACACTACCACTACCCGATTAGTGGTATTCAATCTCAATATCCATTCCAATACAACTCTCACGATTATAATCAGCTCACTACTCGCAGAATCATTGCTGCCTTACTATGGTCCACCACTGACCCACTGTCATCATTCACTTTCCATGAAATCTTAATAGCTAACCATACGGAGTCCATACATCTCGTATCTAATTCTCCTAAGGAGTTAACATAACCACCAATCACAATTCATGAAGAACACTCCAAACTCTGACGTACTTTCATGACATGAAGCAGATAAAATTGCAGAAGAGTTTCAATCAAAGCAACGATAGCAGGTTAATACCATTCTTAATCATATGCCTTAAATAGAAGACTTAACTCAAAGGTTCATCTAGTCCTTTTTGAAACATGGTCCTGGCTTATCTCAAGATAGGACCTTCTAAGATAGATAGCCCGTTCATGGCGATTACACGAATTAAACCTTTACCAACTACTATTACGGTTGGGTATTGCACAGTCATCAGAAGGAATGTCAATCTTCCAAACCATAATTTAACCTTCACATTTTTAACCATCATCACTGTATTCTTTTGGAACACGCGCCTATAATTATCCTCTTACCCTTAAAGTGTCGGCCACCTCTTTGGCCTTTCCTGATAGTAAAATTTCCTTACAGTCAATGTCATTTTAACCACCTCCAAATAAATTTTCTACCTTATTTCCGATCACTGCTTGAGTGAAGATGTTTTCCTTAAAATCAGATGGGAAAAAAAATATCACCATTTTTCCATAAGTTATTGCCTCAGTCTTTAGAGGCTAATCACTGTCAAGACTGACTCTCAATCATACTTAGAACATTTTTTTTTTATCTTAAGTCCTAATTGCCCTGAACAATTTCGACCATTACTGGTTCGATCCATACTTTCTCGTGGTTTAACACGTGCCCCACTTGGCATCATTATAATTACGTCATATTTCCTTTATCCACATTTCTATTCTTGAGAATTTTGAATATTACCTTTTTCCTTATAAAACCTCTAAGGTTATCCTTCAATCGTTCCTCCTGTATTCCCTAGATACAGGGCATATCACAATACCATTTACTAATAGTAGAACCATTGTCTATATACTTCTGCAAAATTTCTCCACTGATTCTTAAAGGTTGTTGTTACCTTAACCCTTTCCCAATCATACTGTCAAAACTCATACTGTCCCTATTAAGGGTGACATACCAACCTTTATGCAGTCCCCTAGGATTCATTTTAAGTTACCAATGTTCTATCCTTAATTCCACCTTTAAAAGGTACCTGCATCCTTCCACGAATAAATCAAGTCATATTTCCTTGATAGATTATCATATTCATCATTCCCACCTCGATAGTCTATACCTAACTTCATAATAGCATCCTTATTCAAATTGAGGTCAATCCATATGGCCTCCAAAAGATAATAACGGTTATCCGCTTGTCTTGCCTAATTTGGTAACGATAACAAGGATGTTCTGGAAGATATTGGTCGTGTTCAACGTGAACTTCTTCTTAATAATTCCTTATTTACTTTTGTTGTTTATCTCAACAGTCATCTCAATGTTGGGATATCTTTCATACCTGGCGTCTCCCTTTCTGGGTATCAAGCCACCGGTCTTACATTTCCTTCTTGAAGGTCACTTCCTTCATCCAATTTTTCCTAATTTCTTACTTCCTTATCCCCTTAGTCTATCCGCGTCTCATTATTTATCCTTCGAATTATCTCAAGGTTTCCTCGAATCCTCCCAACTTACAGGGGATAAACTATATGTACCTCTTATGCCCTCAACCATCAATTTTAACTTATGTTGAATCACCCTCATCCTGACGAATGCATACTTTTCTATTTCTATTGCTACGAGTCGTTAGGGTTTCCTCATACCCAACTCCCTTATCATACCTCAAACTCTATTGCCGTTATATTCCTTTCCACTTCAATTTCTTTTTATTTTCCTTTCTCTTATCATTATTTCATGAACCAACACAACATAAGCATTGATTTCAAACATCCCATCATTCTGGATTCGTGTCCTCAGAACGAATCTTGATAACTTTTACAACTTAGATTCATAATTTATCATACTCGTCTGCCTTTGTTCTGGCTCTAAAGCTTTTACACTATCTCCTTATCTTTGGGAATTACTTTCCCGAAAACAATTGACTGAACTTAAATCAGTTTATTATAATCTCTTGCTCCGTGCCTTCCTTGGCCTTTTACCGGCGGGTGGTCTCTCTCTTAGGAGGGTAAGTGATAAAAACAGTCTTTTGTGATTCGTCAATCATTTAGAATCTCAAATGATTCCTATATTTCCTTTAGCCAGGCTCTTGCCTCGACTGGGTCAGCTTGTTCCTTGGAACTCTGAGAGCTTAGCGATTTAAAGGTCCTGAAAGAATTTCTCACCGCACTGTCTCCTCAGGGTGGTGGTTGGGGATAATAGTCTAAGTTCTTTCTAGATAGGTCCATGAATTGCCGTATAGGAGTACCATCTCGGTTCTCCTTTCCTTACTCGACTTTCTGTTTCCTTAGTATGAAATGTTTCATCCTACTCCCCATAATTGGGGTCATCTTTTAATTTAAAATCCTCAGTTTCCTCTCCATTATGTCATGGGTTCCTTCTATCTTGATGGCGACCTCCCTGACTATCACGTTCAGGGTTTGCTCTAAATCTTATTCCTCAAACTATGGCTCTCATCTAAGTTCTCATACTTACGCTCTTGAACTTTCGAAACCCAAATTCTATAGGAATACCTCATTATTCCCTTATCCTCTTTCTCGGTATTAATCTCATATTTATTTGTTGGCTCTCTGCCTTCATTCATCACCTTTCTCTGGCACAATATGCTCTTTTCCGATAATTCGGACTGTATTGCAATCTCAAACAGCTTTTCGGTACCGGCTCCGGTTACCTTCATATCTATTTCCATTTTTTTCAAAATCTCTTATCAACTTTCCCAAAGACATTAACCTCTTGAGTCTCTCCTTCTTACTAAGGGCATCAGCCACCACATTGGCTTTCCCCGAATGATAAAGAATCTCCCAATCATAATTCTTGATTAGCTCTAACCGCCTCCTCGGGCATATGTTGAGCTCTCTCTATGGGAAAATGTACTAGAGTACTTATGGTTTGTGAATCTCATACTTCTCTCCATACAAGTAGTGCCTCAAACCTTTAGGGCAAAACTATTGCCACGAGCCTAAGCTCATGGGCGGGGATATCGAATTTCATATTACCTTAATTGTCTTGACATGTACGCGATTACCTTACCGTGCTGCATAAGCACGCACCCTAAGCCCTAGTGCGAAGCGTCACTATACTTCACAAAATCTCCTTTTCCATCCGGCAACGCCAGCATAGGGGCCATCACCAATCTTTGCTTCAGTTCTTGAAAGCTGTTCTCGCATTTCTCTGTCTATTCAAACTTCTCAGTCTTACGAGTAAGCCGCGTTAAAGGGGCTACTATCTTTACAACTTGAACGAACCTCCGGTAGTGACCGGCCAATCCTACCTCTGGTAGTCGACCAAACCATGGTCATCAATTCATCAGTGGTCCTTTATCCAATCCTGTCAGGATCCTCCATGGGATCCTCCTCAACAACTATCCCTTCTAGGACAACATCCTCAACCGCTAAATCCTCAATATCAACATCATCCGGTCCTGCATTAGGACACTCTATCGGATCCACAATCCGATCTCCAATTAGTAATAAAATATCATCGCGATGTTGCTCCTCAACATCAGGGTTCGGAGTCCCGCTACCATATACGATAACGAACTACGCTCCTATCACGATATTTATAAGGGTTCCCATAAGGGTTTTAACTGTCATTACTACGTTAGGTAGCCCGACTATGAACTTGGCAAGAGTTCTTATTATCTTTGTGAACTTATTATCTTAACGTCCCATCATCTCTGAGGTTTATAACGCTTAGCTCTGATACCATTTCTGTAACACCCCCAGATCCGGGGTCGGGGATCCGGGTCGTCACGGTCTTTCTTTCCACAATAACACTTCACTTAATTAATAATAAACAACCTTATGCTGTGACCCCACACTAACACACACCACAACCCGTTATAGTCTCAGAGATGAAATTCAAATAAGTACAAGTCTTTGAATCCATAATTTAAAAGTTATTACAACCCAAAACGATTACTTGATAAATTTACAGTTAATTGCCATTATCTGCCACAAGTTATAATTATACATAATTGATTCTCAAAAGTAGATGGTCTGATCTACAATAGATCTACCTCTGCAGCTATAGCAGCTACGACATCATCGGGAAGACGAGGGACGCTTCCCACGCGCTTGCGCTGGGTCTGCTGGAGTCTGGCCATCCTTCCTAACTGTTGTTGTGTGATGAAGAAATAAAGCAAGAGTGAGCCTTACAGCTCGCAAGATAATACATAGTGATAACAATAATATAAGTATCTAAATGGATACTTACTAGAATCTTTATCGTGAGTAAGGTAATTACTTACTGGATATAAGTTTTAAAACAAGGGATGAAGTTACCAAATACTTCACTATACTTATATCATTTATAAAGCTACTTGAACTACCACTGTTCAAAGTATAATAAAATTCACGAGGTCATCCCATAGATGAGACCACAAATAAAACTTGAAAATATTTGATCTTTGAAATATTTTGAAAAGAGATGAAGTTACGAGATACTTCATTCAATGGATACACCAATAAAAATGTTTGACCCTGTCAATGCTTCGGCAACCACCTATTAGTAGCCTTTCGATCGAAATGCTACGGGTAGTGTTGCAGAATTATCCAAATGGATGATGAACTCATTACGGGAGTTTACCGCGCCAGGAAGACCACTTACGATGATCAGTCGTAGTAGTACAACCCCACCATTTTCTACATGTAGAGGAGAACCTGTCGGATTTACTTGTCAACCGAACACTGAACTCCTAAGGAATGGACCGCCTTAGCGGAACTTCCAGGCCATTTGGGCCAATATAATAAGGCTGGGCCGGCGCTACTCGACCACTTACGCCACTCCTAGTTCAGATGAAATCCATGACTCTGAAACGTAAAGCTCGTTTCCCCCTTTCCCCAAGTAGAAACTTGTTGATACGGCTCCACCAAGAAGTCGTATCTAGTTGGAAAGGAAAACTCACCGATATTTCCCAGGCGATGCCTGTTAATGGATTAACTTGTTCCAAGAATTTTACTTCCAGAATATTGGGTAAGTAATCAAAAACTCTTTTACCAAGACAGCAACCTTGTTGCGAATATAAAACACACCACCGAGCCGGATCCCCCATGTTTTGAGCGAGTATTTAAATCCCCTTTTTAAAAGGAAGATCTTAAATATAAAAATAGTTTTGGGATCCGCTCTAACTTTTGAAAATCATTTTAAAGACTCGAAAACACTTTAAAGAGTGTTTGGAGTAAAACTGATTTAATGAAGTAAATCAGTCCCCAGAATATTTAGAAAATGACCGAATATTAATATTTAAATAATATTCCCATAAAGAATAATCTTTATAAAAATAATTGAAGTAGAAGTATTAAAACTTATACTTGAAACGAGTACTAAATAATCAAAGATATACTTATATGAAAGTATTATCTTTAGTTGAATAATCGAAAATAAGTTTGATTATTGACACCTTATTCTTTAATAAAATAAAGAATATACCTCAGCAAATACTCGGAGTCATAGATCCTCAAATGAATATTCAAATAATATTCAATAAATAAAATAAGCTGAGTAATAAGCCCTCAAATGAATATTCGAAATAATATTCATTAAATAATAAGCCGAGTCATAATACCTCGAATGAATATTATAAATAATATTCATTAAATAAAATAAAGGAGTCATACATCCTCAAATGAATATCCAAGTAATATTCAATAAATAATATAAAGGAGTCATAAGTCCTCGAATGAATATTCAAGATAATATTCAGATAAATAAATAAAAGGAGTCATACGCCTTCGAATAATATTCGAAATAATATTCAATAATAAAATAAAGTTTAAAGTTATCGAATAAACCTTATTCGATTAATAGTTTGGAAAAACTATAACCATATATATATATAAATATATATATATATATATATATATCCATATCCATATATACAAAATGTACTCGGGATCCTCGACTCCCGGTTTTAGAAAATATTTTCACCTTTGGGTCCCTATACTAAGGGTATATGCAAGTTACCGCTATCCTCTAGCATAGGTATTATCAACTGAACCAACAGATATATATTCCAAGAATATGAAACAGGCATGCATATATACCATATCACATGCTACAATATATCGCATCATTTGCTAATTATCCAACATGCATCTATCGCAAGATAATGCAAATACATATATTCATCACAACAACAGTATAACGGATAGAATACTTGCCTGAGCGACTTGGGGGTGAGAAAGGCTCGGGACGAGTCTGATAACCTATAAACAACAAGTAAGTTGGAATTAAACCAAAATCACTTGTAAATCTATACTTTAACTAACTTAGACTCTAACGCTTGTTTTGCGCTCACTGATTTGCTTAAGTCACTCGGGTACCCTCGGCTCCACCATTTTTAATAATTTAACCTTTACGAGTTTTAAAGCGATTCCTTCGCGAATGTCTTACCAACTGCCTAACACACTTACCATAAATGTTTCATATATTAATTAACCCTTTTTGGTCTTTAACCTACATTTCAAAGTAAGGCGAGGGAAAAAGTTTCGTTCGCGAAACGCCGTTACTTGAAACGGTCGTTTCTCCTAAACCGTGCATCGGAATCGAACGAACTACATATCAAAACGAAGCTCGTAACATGAGCTATCTAAACATGGCAGTGGTCATAATCTAGCAGGGGGTTCTCGGGTCCTAATGCTATGCACAAAAACAGTCCAAAGAAAATCGGACGTTACGACGGCTATGTTTACGCGATTTCCCAATTTTAACCATTCAACACCAACCACAAACCAACCTCAAATCCAACATACAACCAACATCCATCCTCATCACATCATAACAACCCCAACCAATTCAATTTAATCATTCATACTTATGCCTAAACTTAACTTTAATCATACTTAAGTTCCTTTAAATCAAAACCACAACAATTACCATTCCATTTCACTACCATTCCAAATCCCAAACTCTAAATCATAACAACAAGCTACAATATCAACCCACTAATCAAAATCATCTTATAATATATAGGAATCTAGGGTTTGGAGATGGTATACCTTCCTTGAAGTGGTGGGTGGAGCTAGGAAGCCTTAAGAAGCTTTGAGAAGTCTTAAGAATGCTTGGATCTTCAAGAAAACAAGAAAAAGTTCAAGTTAAAAACTTGAAAACACTATTCATTGTCTTCTTCTTTGATTAAATGAAGAAGATTGAGAAGGAATTAATGGCTTAAACTCATGATATAGTCCTAACTAAGCATGAAGATGATTAGGGAATTATCTTACCAATTTAGGAAGCTTGGATCTTGGATTTTGAATTTCTCTTGCCTTTTGAATAGTGAAAAGCCGTGAGCAATGAAGAACAAAGCCTTGGTTGCTTTTGATTTTTGATGAAAATGATTTTACTTGGCTTGGTTGATTGGTTTTTGTGCTTGCTTTAGTCAATTACCTTCTTGCCCTTGGATTTGTGTGGTTACAAAGCCACCACACCTCCTTCCTTCCCATGTCATGCTTATGTCATCCTCATGATGTCATCCTCACTTCCTTGTCCTCTTTCTATTGGTTGGATGACATCATTCCCACTAATCCCTTTGATTAACTTCCTAATCGTTTGCCTAATGACCGCTGATCTGTTATACGGTTCGCTTAACTTTCGTTCTCGTTTATCGTTTGAAGGATCATACCCGGGATCTTATTACTTAGGTTCCCTTAACCTTTCTCAATACATTATATTCCTTTTTATGATCCTCTATTATAATCCTTTAATTTAAATCTTTTTTATCCTGTTACCTTATACTCAATTCTCTCCGTATCTTGTGGATTTCCGGGAAAAACCAAAGTGTTCGGAATTGGATTCTGACGATCTTTACATACACTTATATACTTCATAGAGTACTAATAATATCCCATAAGATCAATAACAGAACCCCTACATAGCGTGGCATGAAAAGTTTTCTCGTTCAGCAAAAACACTATTCATAAGGGTTTCAAAATTTCTCAAAAATTGGGGTTATTACAGTAGCCAACAGCTTCAAAACCAGTTCCCTTAGGATACCACAATCCCAAGTTTGGAGTCCCCTTCAAGTATATGAAGATCCTCTTTACAGCCATCAAATGTGATTCTTTTGGATTGGCTTGAAATCTTGCACATAGACATGTTGTAAATATGATGTCTGGTCTACTTGCAGTTAAGTAAAGCAATGATCCAATCATTCCTCTATAGCTTGAAATATCTACACTTTTTCCATTTCTGCCTTCATCCAACTTTGTTGCATTAGACATAGGTGTAGATGCAGGTGAACAATCAATCATGCCAAATTTCTTCAATAGGTCTTTGACATACTTAGCTTGGCTGATGAAGATTCCATCACTTCTTTGAATAACTTGAAGTCCAAGAAAGTAACTTAATTCTCCCATCATACTCATTTCATATTCACTTTGCATAAGCTTGGAGAATCTTTGGCAAAACTTTTCATTTGTAGAACCAAAGATGATATCATCCAGATAGATCTGAACTAGGACCATATCTTCACCATGTTTCTTGTAGAAGAGAGTCTTGTCTATAGTACCTCTAGTAAAACCATATTTCAGTAGGAATTCTGACAATGTATCATACAAAGCTCTAAGTGCCTACTTTAGTCCATATAGAGCCTTGAGTAACTTGTACACAAAATTTGGAAATTCTGGATCTTCAAAGCCAGGTGGCTGTTACACATAAACCTCTTCTTCTAACTCACCATTTAGGAAGACACTCTTGACATCCATTTGATACATTTTAAAATTTGAATGTGCAGCAAATGCTAGAAAAATCCTTATGGCTTCAAGTCTTGCAAATGGAGCAAATGTTTCATCATTGTAACGGACCCACATTACTAACTAGAAGAAATATGCATGATATTGATTAAACAGTAAAGTACTACAAATAGTTAGAATATTAAAGCTACAAGCCTTAACCACAATCCCCGGATTCACAGGAATGAGTTTGAACAACATCTAACATCTTTTAATATTACATACCAAAATATCTTATGCCAAATTACTACCAAGTTTTAAACCCAAAGTTTATAAATATTAGGGAACTACTAGTTCCCTATCTGCTCCAACATCTGACGGTAAGCATACCCCGAGGTCCCACATGTCTTACACGCGGTTTGCTTGAAATGAACCATCTTCGGGTTTTATTGAAGGGGTATCATCAATAACTATATCAATGAGCAAAACGCTCAGCAAGTGAATAACAGTGTATAACAATTCATTATAAGCTCGATAAAATAATAACAGAAGGTAAATCAATATTATGAAATCTCAAATAAGAAGTTTAAGTCTTTAATAAGTGAATGGAATTGGAAATCTGCACGGCGATATGAGCAATGAGGGGTGATCATCCCACATCAAAGCTCTGAACCACATAACAAGTGATTCACAACTATTGAGGATCCTCGGCACACATTGGCCATATAAAACCATCAGGCTCCCCGCTACTGAGGTTTTTAAATTTATAACAGTAACTGATGCCTCAGTCTTATTGAAAAATACCATCCAATTCCTTTTATCAATTCATTTCAATTCAAAGGGTTCCTGATCAAGGACAAGATAACAAGTGTATGTATTGTCAAGGTTCAAGTGACAAGTTGTCTAAACACTACATCATATATGGGCTATTGCAACATCAAAAAAGTATAGTAAAAGACCATAAATATGTTACAATACATATTTTTGCAACATTTTTGCTAAAATTCAGCGTTGTATTTGTTGCCGTTGCAATAGACCCCTATAGCAACGTTTGATATAGTTATTGCAACGTTTTAAGTATTATAATAGCCTGGCTTATTGCAACATTTTTTCCTGTTTTAGTAACACTATTATGGTGTTACAATAAACTACTACAATATATTTATGTAACATATTTTAGTTTTATGTGTTACAAAAGTCAATTTATTGCAACATTTTCATGTAACACTTTTCCTTACTGACATACTTTATGTTTTTTAGAAACATTTTATTGCAACACATGTGTTTCTATTATAATGCTTTAAAAAGTTTTAGCAACATTTATTTTCAATAGTTTGTATTAGTCTAAATTGCAATATCCTGTTTGTAATGTCAATAACCATCCCAAAAATTACATAAACCTGATTTCACATTTTTTGCAAAAATCTAACAAAGTACAAGTCAATAAAGCCCAAACAAAGTTGGCTTACACCACAAGATCATCTTGCATCTAGCAAGTAATAAATCCAAAGTCGAAATACATAATCAACGTACACATCATAAATCTAGATAAAGTTAATTAATCTTTCATGTCTAAGTAGAAACATACCAATAGTACGCATATTTTAAATAAAAGTACAGATAAGATATTTCTTTTTAGGAACTTATCAAAATTTGTAATTTCTGCAGAGAATTTCAAGCCTTGTTGCTTAGTAGGCAACGAAAGATTCTTATTAATCATTGTATTCTGATGGAACAAATTAATGTGCCCCCACTACACAAACTCTTCTGTTCCATAGCACTGAGTCCTCTCTGTATTCACTTCTTCCCTACTACAATAGTCCTTGGAATGGCCAAATTGATTAGGAATGCCATGATAGTCAAGTTGCACAGAAGGAAACATCTCTATCACCATTCTGAAATAGAAAGTAAGACAAGATCTTTCACATATAAGTTTCTGAGTTCTCAAGACTCTTTAGTCAACTATATTTATACGGAAGCAACCCCATAATTGACAAAGGTATAATCTTAATTTAACAATTCATACGGCATAACTCAGCTCTATACATGTAACCTGAGGTGATTTGGTCAAATAATATTATATCTTAGCCGGCACCCGACAATAAATTTTGACATTAGTACTGTTGTTTAGATCAATATAATATACAGTTTCATTGACATTTTAAAACAACACAGAACAATAATCAGGTATTGAAAGAATTATACTACTTAAGTAGGACTCTAATCTCTAAAGTCTAGACGATCTGAGTACGTCTTTCTAGGGTATTCTCTATTTTACCTAAATTTTTTTCATTCTGAGAGTTAATTATTAGATAGAAAAAAACATAGTGTTGGCTAGTATAAGTCTGGAGATCGATGTTCGAGATGTACATAACTTTGCTTTTATTTTTCATAAGAAAGGCTATAATTCTGGGGTTTGAACTTGTGATTTACGACGTAGACATTTGACCATTATTGCACTGGTCGAAGTTCAAATAACCAATTTATAATAAACCTTTCACCATATTTTGGCTCCAGGGTGTATTCTTCGTGTCAAACAAGTATGCCAACCACAACATCCAAGACTAAAAGCCAGCACAAACTTTAATTTCGAAGAGCCGTCCTAATGATAACTGAAATGCATAAACACAAATACTTAGTTCTCCATATGTCTAGTAAACAGAATCGAAGATATTAAAAAATCTTTTTAAGTCAAATCATGTCCAACTAGTATTTACTTTTTGAAGAAATATTCTCCTTCAAGACAAATTAAAAACATAAGACCCCTTCTAAATCAGCATATTTCAACGTCCAGAGAAATATGTCACAAGGAATGGTCTTAAGCTTTATCATGTTCTGTGTTACCCAACAATAGACCAAAAAAAGCCTATGATCAGGTCCAAATTATCTCTGCAGTGATTTTAATTTTTTTTGTCAAGGCAATTTCAGAATTCTGATATTACACTAAAAAAGACTTTATTTTTAATGCACAGTTGTCAAATTACTTTGCATTGAGCCTGTCTCTCTGAACTTAACTCCCTCCACGATACAAATCATGTTTATTCTAGGCAGGATGCAGAAGCAATTTAATGAATTTGGAATACAATCTACTCGAACACTGTTTAAGTAGCATACCAAAACTAGATACCATTATGCTATATACTAAACATGAATGTCAATACAAGCGTTTAGTTGAAGGCACATACAAAAACTGCAAAATTAAGAAAAATGCTTTAAAATAAGCATTTTGTTGAAAAGTGCATCCTGTCCAAACATAAGAGCATGGTATAATCTCAGAACAACAAATCTACTAGTGCTAGAATGAGCCATATTATTGACTTTAACATATGGACTATAGTTTATAAGTCAAGATCAAATCCCGAACAGTAGAGCAAAGAGATAATATTATCTGGATTGGGTTTTCTGCAATCAATATTCCATGAATACCACCGCCAATTACACGACCATCCGGACCTGCTAGTGAGACGCTTAATCTACCAGTCCTTTTAAAACTGCCATTCTCAGAGACTGTAAATGAGCCTGTTAAGGATAAGATCTCAAATCGACCCTGCAAATTTATAGAACCTAATTCCATTTTATCAATAAATTATTGACAAAGTTAATTGTTAGGAATATGTTGTGAACTTGATGATAAGCTAAACAAAACACCTTTGTAGATTTAACTTAGTAAATTTTGTAGCACTCGATGGATGATCAATTATAGTCTCGAGGAATGGTTCAATATAGTCCCGATGGATGACTAATTGATAACCATCGGGTGAGTAGCTTATGTAATAATAAGTTATGTAGCACATTTCTACAAACAACTTTGTATAGATTATGTAATAGCTTATGAATTATGTAGACTGCTAGTAGATGTGCAGAATATGTTGATTAAATGTAAATATAAGATGTCTTGTAATTCTGCACAAATGAAATGGAGTCAAGTGATAAATGGTTACCTGACGGATGATCAACAAAGCTACCCGACGGATGATCAACAAGGCTACCCGACGGATAACAAACATGTACCCGACGGATGTTCAATTCAAATATCTGTTGACAGTGACAACACAATCAAATGCGTCGAGTGTTTGTAAAAGGAATGTGGTAGCCTATTTAGCAGGGTTTCGAGAACAAAGAAGAATTACCATTTCCATGCAAGTTATGAAGATTTTCAAAGATGCTAGAATAGAGTAGTGAAGCAGCATGCAACTAGACTTGATAGTTTTTGTTTTATTATCCTATCTTATTATCATATAAACTTGGTGATATATAAACCAAGTATAGCTAGTAGAACAAACTCAACTAAGCAAACACATTCTTAGCAGAGAAACATTTGTAAGCTGTATTCTGTAGAATTTCTATGTTGTTTGTTTGTTCACTTGTAAAACAGCTGTGAGCTATTCAAGCTTCACATGATTCTCTTGATATATATATATATATATCTGGTGGATACATTCAAATCCACCAGAAAGTTTTAAAGACTTGAGTTTTTATTACCTTATGTTTGATTAACTTAACTCTGTATTCCGCACTTTGCAAATCAAACAGTTAGATATAAATTGAGTTAGAACCATTTTTCATAAATCTCAAAAAGAAGCCAGAATTACATTCAACCCCCCTTCTGTAATTCTTGTTGTGTTGTTAGGGAATAACAATTGGTATTAGAGCAAGCTCTTGAAGTACAAAGAGTTTAAAGATCTTAACAAAACAGCAAGATGAACAAGAAGGATGTTAGAGCCAAGATTCCATTTCTGGACAAAGATAATTATCACCACTGGAAGGTGAAGATGCACCTACATCTTCTTTCTCAAGATGTGGCCTTTGTGAATTGCATAGAGAGAGGTCCTCATGTACCAATGAGAGCTGCAACAGGGAATGAACCATCTGTTCCCAAGCCTAGGCATGAATGGTCAGATCCTGATATTGAGTAAGTCAGGAAAGACAAGAAGGCCATGAATATATTCTTCAATGGAGTTGATGGTGATATGTTTGATAACATCATTAACTGCAAAACAGCCAAGGAGGTTTGAGACACAATTCAGATTATCTATGATGGTACTGAACAAGTAAGGGAGAATAAGATGCAGCTGCTAATTCAGCAATATGAGCATTTTCAGTGTGAAGATAGTGAGTCTTTCACTGACATTTTTGGTAGGTTTCAAAAACTACTAAACACTCTGAAGTTGTATGGAAGATTCTATCAGACAAAAGACTCCAATCTCAAGTTCCTTAGATCTTTTTCAAAGGAATGGAAACCAATGACAGTCTCATTGAGAAACTCTCAAGATTACAAGGAGTTTACTTTGGAGAGACTGTATGGCAACCTGAAAACTTATGAACTTGAAATAGAGCAAGATGAGAGGATGGAGAAAGAAAGGAAGAAAGGAGGGTCCATAGCATTGGTTGCTGAGTTGGAGAAAGAGAAAGAGGTGAAGGTAGAAGCTGTTGAGTCTACTTCAAAGGTCTATGAAAACAAGGGCAAGGAGCTGGTAGCTGAAAATAAAGATTCTTTGAGCCAAGATGATATTGATGAACATCTTGCATTCCTTTCCAGAAGATTTTCCAAGCTCAAGTTCAAGAAGAACTTTGGAGCAGCTAAGCCAAATAGAAACATGATGGATAAATCAAAATTCAAATGTTTCAAATGTGGCTTGGCAGGGCATTTTGCCAGTGAGTGTAGAAAGTCAGATTCCAGCAAGAAGAAGTTTGAGCCTATGGATTATAAACAGAAGTCCTTTGAGTTGCTCAAACAAAAGGAAATGGCTTTAATTACACAAGAAAATGACTGGGCAGCAGATGGTTTGGATGAGGATGAAGATGTCATCTATGTAAATCTAGCCCTAATGGTCAAATCTGATGAAACAGAAACAAGTTCTTCACGTAATCATTAATCACCACTAACCTAGCACATTTATCTAAAGCTGAGTGTAATGATGCAATTAATGACATGTCTACAGAATTATATCATTTGCGTGTTACACTTAAGTCTCTCACTAAGGAAAATGCTAAAATCAAAGAAAACAATATGTTTTTAAGTGAGAGGAATAATGTGCTAGAGTCTCAGTTTACTGATTTTGAGAAATTGAGAATAAAATGTAAGATTGCTAAGGAGGAATTAACTGAGTCCTTGAAAAAAGAAGAGATTTTGAAGAAGCAACTTGAACGAGAACATGAGATGATTAAGGCATGGAAATCATCTAGAGATGTTCATGCTCAAATCACCAAAGTTCAAGGTATTGAGTCCTTTTGTGATGCAGCCTGGAAAAAGAGTAAGGAGAAGCTGGAATCCAATTTGGTTGAAGGATTGCTAACATATGTGGACTCGACGGATGATGAGAGTCATCCGTCGGATAATCAAAATGATTATCTGTCGAGTGACATAAATCCTCATCCATTGGCTGTGAGCAAACATGTGAGCAAATCCAAGCTTATTAAGTTAAATGAAAAATATGGACCAGTTTCCAAAAACTTTATTCCAGGAGAATCAATTCAAGTGAAGAAGGAGAAGAAAGTGAATGTTGGTCATCTGTCTATCAAGAAATTGAATGACAGATTAGAAAAGATTGAGGTTAAAACAGAAACTAAAAAAGAAAAACAATAGAAATGGGAAAGTAGGGATTAACAAATATAACAACTACACACCTGATAAATATGATCCAAGAAAAATCTGTGTTAAGTGTGGTAGTATTAATCATCTGTCTATTAATTGCAAATTTTCTATGCCTATTCCTATACATGTACCATCTTCTTTTCCCAACATGAATACCATGCCTTCTATGCCTATGAATGCTATGTCTGCACAGAATATGAATGCACAATTTGCTAATATGCCATTTGCACCTAATCCTCATTATGCTGCATTTAGTATGCTTTAAATGCCATATAGCATGCCCTACTGGAATAACATGTTTGCAAATAACATGCCTTTTCCAGTTAATCAAAATGTGCATGATAATTCTGTTTTAATGACTGGTTTCAAAGGTCCAACTCAGATGACTAAGGATGAATCTGATATCCCCAAGTCAAATGAGATCAAATCTAAGAAATAAAAGAAGAAATCTAATAAGGCAGGACCCAAGAAAACTTGGGTACAAAAATAAACTTGATTTGGTTTTGATGTGTGCAGGGAAACAAAAAGAATCTATGGTACTTGGATAGTGGTTGCTCAAGACACATGACTGGAGATTCTACCCTGGTCACAGAGTTCAAGGAGAGAGTTGGCCCAAGTATTACTTTTGGAGATGACAACAAGGGTTATACTGTGGGATATGGCTTGATTTCTAAAGACAATGTCATCATTGAAGAGGTTGCCTTAGTGGATGGTCTCAAGCATAATTTGTTGAGTATCAGCCAGCTTTGTGATAAAGGCAATTCAGTAACCTTCAATTCAGAAGTCTGTGTTGTGACAAACAAAAGTAACAACAAAGTGGTTCTTACTGGAGTGAGAAAAGGAAATGTGTACTAGCTTACTTCAACTCATCAAATGTAGAATCTGTCACTTTTCTTCTCAGTAAAGCAAGTCAAGATGAAAGTTGGTTGTGGCAAAAGAAGCTGTCTCATCTAAACTTCAAGACCATGAATGAGCTTGTCAAGAAAGAACTGGTTAGAGGTATTCCTCAAGTGGAGTTTTCTAAGGATGGACTGTGTGATGCCTTCCAGAAAGGAAAACAGATTAAAGCATCATTCAGGAAGAAGCTTGATTCAACAATTGAAGAACCTCTCAATTGTTACACATGGATTTGTTTAGACCAGTCAATGTGTTGTCCATCTGAAGGAAAAGATTTTGCCTAGTAATTGTAGATGATTCATCAAAGTTCTCTTGGACATATTTCCTAAATTTTAAAGATGAGGCTAGTGAAATCATCATCAATCACATAAGGAAAGTCAACAATCATCTAGATTTCAAAGTTAGAAGAATCAGGAGTGACAATGGAACTCAGTTCAAGAATTCTGCTATGAGAGCATTTTGTGAAGATAATGGGATTGTGCATGAGTTTTCAGCAACAAGAACTCCACAACAAAATGGAGTAGTGGAAAGAAAGAAAAGATCACTTATTGAAGCTGCAAGGACAATGCTTGAAGAATCAAAGTTACCAACATATTTCTGGGCTGAAGCTGTAAATATTGCATGTTACACTCATAATATTTCTCTGGTTAATCAAGCAAAGTGTATGACACCCTATCAATTGTTCAAGAACAAGAAGCCAACTCAAAATTTTCTTCATGTCTTTGGCTGCAAATGTTATATCTTGAGAAATCAAACTGATCAAAATAGAAAGTTTGATGCTAAAGCAGATGAAGGAATTTTTGTTGGATATGCTGTTGGTAAAGCATATAGAGTCTACAATCTAAGAACCAACATAGTTATGAAATCAATACATGTTGTATTTGATGATAAGAAGATTGAAGGACTGCAAGATGGAGATTACCATGAGAGCCTCAAATTTGATAATGTAGAGATGGTTAGTGATGATAGTGATCAGGAAACAATGACAAAGGATATTGTAGAAAAATCTACTACTAATGAAGCACAAAATTCAACATCTTTCGAGTTGCAAAATGCTTCATCCGTCGGGAGATAATCTGCTTTATCCGTTGGGAGACAATCAGCTTCATCCGTCGGAACTCAAAATGCACCATCCGTCGGGTCATCAAAAGAAGCTGAAAGTCAGAATAGATCACTTACAGGAAGTTCCCCTTTCTCAAATCAAAGATCCATAAACTCAGGGGGAGTTTCTAATAATCAAAACTCAGTTACACATCAAGACAACAATGAGGCCTCTTCATCTAGAGCTAATCTACCTCAACAAAGAAAATGGACAAAAGATCACCCCTTTGAGCTCATCATTGGTGATGTATCTTCTAGAGTTCAAACAAGGAGAGCAACTCAAGAAGAATGTCTATATAGCAGCTTCCTATCTAAGGAAGCACCAAAGAAGGTAAAAGAAGCTCTGTTGGATCCTGATTGGATTTTAGCTATATAGGAGGAGCTAAACCAATTTGAAAGGAATAAAGTATGGAAGCTGGTACCCAAGCCTAAATGAAAGAATCCAATTGACACTAAATGAGTATTCAGAAACAAGATGGATAAAAATGGCATAGTGGTCAGGAGCAAAGCTAGATTGGTTGATAAGGGCTATTGCCAACAAAAAGGAATAGATTTTGATGAAACTTTTTCTCCTGTTGCAAGAATTGAAGCCATCAGAATTTTCTTAGCCTATGCAGCCCATGCCAATTTCAAGGTCTATCAAATGGATGTCAAGAGTGCTTTTCTAAATGGAGATTCGGAGGAGGAAGTCTATGTTAGTCAGCCTCCTGGTTTTGAAGATCCAAAATTCCCAAATCATGTCTACTATCTTTTGAAAGCACTCTATGGACTGAAGCAAGCACCCAGAGCCTGGTATGACACTTTATCAAAGTTCCTCTTGGAAAATCACTTCACAAGAGGTACTGTGGATAAAAATTTATTCTTTAGAAATGTTAATGGCTCTAGTATACTTGTTCAAATTTATGTAGATGATATTATATTTGGCTCTATAGATGAAAAACTTTGCAAAAAGTTTGCCAAATTGATGCAAAGTAAGTATGAAATAAGCATGATGGGAGAATTAACTTACTTTCTTGGTTTACAAGTTAAGCAAGTTAGTGATGGAATATTCATCAGTCAAACTAAATACATTCATGATCTTTTAAAGAAGTTTGATCTAATGGATTGTACATCTGCAAAAACTCCCATGGCCACTGCAACTAAGCTTGAATTAAACACTACTGAAAAATCTGTGGATATTTCAAGTTATAGGGGCATGGTTGGCTCACTTCTGTACTTAACAGCTAGTAGGCCAGATATAATGTTTGTTACTTGTCTTTGTGCTAGATTTCAGGCAGATCCTAGAGAATCTCACCTAGTGGCTATTAAGAGAATTTTCAGATATCTCAAGGAAACACCAAAACTTGGCATTTGGTACCCTAGAGATTATGATTTTGATCTAACTGGTTATTCAGATGCAGATTATGCAGGTTGTAAAATAGACTGAAAAAGTACAACAGGATCCTGTCAATTTCTAGGAAACAAGCTTGTGTCCTGGTTCAGTAAAAAGCAAAATTCAGTTTCTACTTCTACAACTGAAGCTGAATACATTGATATTGGTAGTTGCTGTGCAGATATTTTGTGGATGAAAAACCAATTGTTGGACTATGGTCTACAAGTGGATAGGATTCCTATTTTCTGTGATAACACAAGTGCAATTGCCATCACTGAAAATCCAGTACCACATTCAAGAACAAAGCACATAGACATCAAGTACCACTTCATAAGAGAACATGTGATGAATGGTACTATGGAACTGCATTTTGTTCCAAGTGAAAAACAGCTTGCAGATATATTTACCAAGCCACTGGATGAATCCACCTTCTCAAGGTTGGTAAGTGAGTTAGGTATGCTTAATTATTCTTGAATCATTTCAGATATTTTGCAAGTTTCTATGCAGCCAGAAATTTAATTGATTTTTCTGTTTTGGATGAAATTTTGGCTAAGTCAAAATTTACATCCCAACGGATGACCATTATCCATCGAGTTTGATCATCCGTCGGAATACAATTTGTCAATAAAATCAATTATTTTTCTGGAATATTTTATAACTCGATGAATAACTGATTTATCCTCATCCGTCGAATTGTCTCAATCCTAGCCATTAATTCTCTAAACATTATCCATCGAGTATACTTATAGTTTGTAAGCATGACACGACGGATAAGTGACGGAATTTTACAGTTTATTTATTTTTTAAACGGCTATTTTGGGAAATTTTTATTGGTTACTTTATTTTATTTTATTATTTTTGATAGTAATTTTCTGAGATAGTAGAAAAGCAAATTCACTTTTATTCATTTCTTTTATCATTCTCAAGATTCAATTGCTCTAATTTCTTTCTTCTCAAAAGCAAACTCTCTCTGCAAATTCCAAATCTCTAACAATGGCACCTGTAGTGAAAATCATGTCTCAAACCGGTTATATCTATGAGAAAAACAACTTCTCAGCTTTGGTAAACAAGGAGATTCAACTTTTTGGTGACTATCACAAAATGATGGATTTTGTGAAGAACTGCAAACTCAACTACGCCATGCTGAAATCACCCACCATTTACTGTGAGGTTGTTGAAGAGATATAATCAACTGCAGTGTACAACTCGACAGACAAGACCATCACATTCACTCTGAAAGGTAAGCAGTTTTGCATAAATAGTGATATTGTTAAAGCATGCTTCAAGATTCCTGATAATACTGTAATTGCTCCATACACAGACACTGACATTGCTAATATGCTTAATTTCATGGGCTATGCACTCACTACTTCTAATTTAAGTGAAATTAGGAGGTTGGGTCTTAGGAAAGAATGAAGTTACATGTGTGATGTAGTAACTAAGGTGTTTTCTAGTAAAATTAGTAACTTTAACTCTATAAACATTTCTATGCTTTACATGCTAGTTACTGATAAGTACTTTAATTTCAATGATTTGGTTTTGTTTGAGTTAGGATTTAAGTTAGGAGAGATCAATAAGAGAGGTAAAAGTGTCTATTATGCTAGATTCTTTATGATACTTGCTAACCATCTTATTGAAGATATTGTGATTGAGAACCCAACCAACAAGTTAAATTGTTGGGTTCAAGAAAGAAGGATCATTGCAGATTTAAACAGAGCAAACCATCACAAGGAGGTTCCCTTATACTACTTTCCAGTAATTGAGGGACCTCAGGTAAGTGAGGTAATTTCTTCTGTCTCCACTCTTCCAACTTCACAAATTTCTTTGCTTTATAATGTAGCTATGGCAACTGTGCCAATGACCCAACATTTTCCTACCCAAGCTACCAAACCAACAAAAGTTTCTAAATTCAAAGCTAAGAAAGCCCCCTCTGATTTCTTTCAAAAGAAATCAGTTATAAAATCCACCAAACCTAAAGAGGGGGGTGTGAAGGTGGGAAAGAAAGGTGAGGGACAGGGTGAAAATCAAAGAAGCCCTAGGGATAAAGATGGAGGGTGAGTGTTTCCCAGCCTAGCCACACTGCAGTTTCTCAACAAACTGCAGTGCTTAATAAGGATATAAGCTCATTACTGGTTTCATCCTCCCAAAAGGATGTTACCATTGAAACAAGCTCTCAGCCAAGAGCACATGCCAAGAGGGTTAAGGACACAAGCTCACCCCAAATATATACCAGAAAGAAGAAACCAAAAACCTTTAGGGATGCACAGGGTTCACATACTGTGCAGACTGGTATAAAAGACCCAGTCACTGCACCTTCTCAAAGTCAAGTTGATGTGACTCCAATAAATGTGGAGTCACAGCCAAAATCTCTCATAATTGAAGCACCTGAAACACCAAACTCTCCCACACACTCATTGGATGATATGATTCATACATCTCAACCAAATTCTCCATCTTTAACTCTGTTGGAGAAGCCAAAAATCCATGCAAGTGAGCATCATCTTCTAAATAATTTATTGGCTCACTTGCCATTTCTTTCTGAGACTGTTGAGACATCTGTGCCAAAATTTTCATCAATCTGCACAGAGTCTACAAAAGTCTCCACTCCAAACTCAATTATTTTTTTTCTATCCCGATGGATATCTATCATCCGTTGAGTAGTGATTGTATCCCGATGGATAAGCTTAACAGCAGTCATCCGTCAGATAGTCAAACTGCTAATCCGATGGATATTCCTCATCCATCAGGTGTCTCTGCACAACTTCAAATTTCATCAATTCTTACAAGTGCAAAGGATTTAGTAGTAGTGCAATCAATCACAGCTCTGCCCTCTATAGCTGGTGATATTGACTATGAGACTGATGGTTCAGAATATTTCTTTGGTGGTGAGGATGAACAAAGTGAAGAAGAGCCATTGGACATAGGGGGAGAAGTAGGGCCTAGTTCCAGATCAGGCATGCCATCATGGGCCTTCTCAAAGAAATGTGATGAACATCATTTCAAGACCACACTCATCTAACTTATCAGTAAAACACAGTCTGCTCTCCAATCATCCAAACATGCTAGCACCAAGAAGCTTCTACAAGCATATCTTGCTTCTCTCCAACTACAACAAATCCAAGGCTTCCAACACAATCAAGATATCACTTCTATTCAAACAGAGATCACTCAAGTGAAGAAGGATATAACAGATAGATTAGATGCAAAACTTCCATAAGCTACAATGCTTGATATCAAAAGACAATTAAAGAAGAACACTGATCTTGCCACCAAGCTGGATTCCTTGGATAAAAGAATGACAGCAATGGAAGCCTCTCTAACAGCTATACATCTATATCAGGCACATCAAACAGACTTGCTTCAAAGGCTAGTGGAAGCACAAATCCCTTCTTCTACTCAACTTGCTGATAACAAAAAGGGGGAGAAAGAAACCTCTTCTAAGGGGGAGAAAGAAAGCTCAATTGTCTTATTCAGTCAAGGGGAATCAAGAGGTGAGGGGGAGCAAAAAGTGCTAAACATACAAGTTAGCAAAGTGATTGTGCCAACAATTGCTTTCACAAAGCCACCAGTGTTGGATATCATTGATCTAATCCAAAGAGCGGCTGAAAAGCTTGAGTTGAAATCAAATCCCAAGATGCTTGATGTTACAGATCTAGAGAAGGAAATAAAAGAAAAATGAAGAAAAATAGATGCAGATATTCAACAAAAGTTTGGGCCAATTTAGAAGCCAGACAAAGTCTTCAATTATCATTCTAAAGTCATGAAAATTCTTGTAAATGATATAAGTATGAACTATCTGGAAAGGGGTCAAACTTCATGCATCAAATCTCCAAAGAAAGATCTCATCAAGAAGGCCAAAATGAACTATCCTAAGTTTTCAGACAAGAATCCTATGGATACAGTGTTTGAGACACCAAAGCCAGATGAAAAGAAACTGTTGTCAAGATCTATTGCATTCTACAAGGATCCAACTGATTCAGCATTGAAAAGAAGAATTGCCAAAATTTACAGAAATGGTAAGGAGATCTGTGTGGTGGTTGGATATCCACTGTTTGTGGAAGCTAAGAAAAAAGAGAAAGAAAGAATCAGGCTAGAAAAGAAGTAATCTGCTTTGGATGCTAAGAAGCAAAAGCAAAAGAAAGAACAAGCTGCTATCTTGGCCAAGTTTCAAGCTGTAAAAACCACAATAGAGCTTCCTGTACAACCAACTGTAATTACTGAACCTAAGGATCTGAAAATACAAGAAGAATCATTACAGAAAAGAAGATTTAGATACAAACTTCATTCCAAGAGGAAAGTGAACTTTAATGATGTGGAATTAGAAGACCAATTTCCCAAAAATCCTACAACTACAACTCAGACATCAAAACCTTCAGTAGTATTTAAAGAATTCAAAGTGGTTGATCCAACAAGAAATATTCATGGTGAACCAATTGTTCCCAAGGATGAGCCAGTAGACTGGGATAGTTTACCAATTCTTGAGCTAAATTTACCCATTTTCAAGACAAAGAAGACAAAGACTAGATCTAGCAAGAAAGTGAAGCATGTATCTCTCAAATCCAAAGCTCTAACGAAATCCCAACCCACAGTCAACAAGAGAGATCTCATGTACATTTATGATATCAAAGAATTTTCAGACTTGAATCTCTACTTGGATGAACTGGAAGAAGTAAGAGGAATTGATGCTTACAGACATCTTCCTGAAAGACTGGTATTTAGATACAAGGGAGGGAAAGAGATGACATGGCCTCTTCACAGAATTCTCCAAGAAAGCCAATATGTTCTGATTAAAGTCTACTCATCCTTCAAAAAGAACTTTGGGTACAATGTGACTGCAAGAAGAATAGTTCTAAAGAGGATTGAGGAACTAAGGAGTATTAGAGCCAAAGATGCACTTCCAAAAACTCTATCTATTCCCTTTTCAGGAAAAAGAGTGCATCTAAGGCCCTATTGACTGATAGAATTCATGGATGTCAAAGGTGTTAGAAGATTCTTCAGATTGGAGGACCAATTGAGTATCTCTAGCAATGAGACTCTTTTGGAAATGCAGGAAATGCTAAATCTCTCATAAGCTGATGAACTTGAATTCCATAGACAACTTCAGAATCAAATTGAAGAAAACAACAAAAGGCTTGAAAAGAAATCCAGACAATCAAGGAAATAGGTCTATCTGCTCAGACTAGAGGAGCATCTTGATAACAATTTTGAGCAATTTTTTTGTGTACTTTGTATTGTTCAACTTTCAGCAAATTGTAGCATTTATCAATTTTATCTACTATTTTTTCTGTATCTTTAGGATGTTTTGTTATCATCAAGTTTCTCTTAATTTATGGCTACAATTCCAGTAGACATAAATTAGGGGAGATTGTTAGGAATATGTTGTGAACTTGATGATAAGCTAAACAAAACACCTTAGTAGATTTAACTTAGTGAATTTTGTAGCACTCGACGGATGATCAATTATAGTCCCGACGGATGATTCAATATAGTCCCGACGGATGACTAAATGATATCCATCGGGTGAGTATCTTATGTAACAATAAGTCATGTAGCACATTTCTGCAAACAACTTTGGATAGATTCTGTAGTAGCTTATGAATCATGTAGACTGCTAGTAGATGTGCAGAATAGGTTGATTAAATGTAAATATAAGATGTCTTATAATTATGCACAAATGAAATGGAGTCAAGTGATAAATGGCTATCCGACGGATGATCAACAAAGCTACCCGACGGATGATCAACAAGGCTACCCGACGGATAACAAGCATGTACCCGACGGATGTTCAATTCAAATATCTGTTGACAGTGACAACACAGTCACATGCGTTGAGTGTTTGCAAAAAGAATGTGGCAGCCTGTTTAGCAGGGTTTCAAGAACAAAGAAGCATTACCATTTCCATGCAAGTTATGAAGATTTTCAAAGATGCTGGAATAGAGTAGTGAAGCAGCATGAAACTAGACTTGATAGTTTTTGTTTTATTATCATGTCTTATTATCATGTAAACTTGGTGATATATAAACCAAGTGTAGCTAGTAGAACAAACTCAACTATGCAAACACATTTTTAGCAGAGAAACATTTGTAAGCTGTATTCTATAAAATTTCTCTATAGTTTGTTTGTTCACTTGTAAAGCAACTGTGAGCTATTCAAGCTTCACAGGATTCTCTTGATATATATATATATATATATATATATATATATATCTGGTGGATACATTCAAATCCACCAGAATGTTTTAAAGACTTGAGTTTTTATTTCCTTATGTTTGATTAACTTAACTCTATATTCCGCACTTTGCAAATTAAACAGTTAGATATAAATTAAGTTAGAACCATTTTTCATAAATCTCAAAAAGAATCCAGAATTACATTCAACCCCCCTTCTGTAATTCTTGTTGTATTGTTAGGGAATAACATTAATGTGAAAACATGCACATATTAGCTTAAAAGTATGTACAATATGCTAGAAAAGAGAAAATCAGTTATCAGGGGGAATAACATAATCATATTTTAGAAAATAGAGAGAGATCAAAGGCTGTAAAGTCTAGTCAATGCTGCAAGTGATACAGCACACTTCAACGCTTAAACCTAATTCCAAATCAACAACATCAAATGTCAATCCTGTGCCTTACTAATAAAAAGTAGTAATTTATAAAAACATACAGTGAACTTAAACAATTTTCTCACCAAAAAATTCAAAGTAGTGACACTATAATCATACTTCCCAGCTCTCTTCGACCATACAATAAGTATAGCTTGTGAACTTGTGAGAGTGCTAGTGTAACAACCGTTCTATTACATTCCAATCATACAAACATGAACAACAAAGTTTAAAATTAAACATACTGACATAACCAAATCAAATTAATTTTATTTTTAATTCATCAATTAGTTAGCATTACTCACTTGAGCTTCCACTTCGATTTATCGCCAATTTTCCCATCCGATTTCGGCAAAATACTATCCATAACTGCTGAAATCGACAAATAAATCTCCGATAAACAACTAATTAAACTCGTACAATTACTCATTTATTAGCATCATATAATCAAATTTTGTATTGTCTTGGACCAAAACTATATCTTAATTCCACTAATTCCAACAATTAAAAAAATTCTACTAATCAAATATATAATCAAAAACTTTCACTTGTATACATATATAATCAAAAATTAAGAAAGATTAAGAGCTTTAATCCAATATATAATCAAAAACTTTCACTTGTATACATATATAATCAAAAATAGAGGATCCTCGGCACACATTGGCCATATAAAACCATCAGGCTCCCCACTACTGAGGTTTTTAAAATTATAACAGTGAATGGCGCCTCAGTCTTATTGAAAAATACCATCCAATTCCTTTTATCAATTCATTTCAATTCAAAGGGCTCTTGATCAAGGACAAGATAACAAGTGTATGTATTGTCAAGGTTCAAGTGACAAGTTGTCTAAAATGAGGGAATGTTATTAAGATTAGGGTTTCCAAAAGAAATAATTCAAATTTATGAGGGTTCAGGGTTCACATGATATATTAAGGGACTATTATAGGGTATTCATATGGGTATGAGGTAATATGTGATAAAAGGGGTCAATTCATGTATGAAAGCGATTAACTAAATCTAAGGTCTAATCATTGGGTGATGTCAGGGACTATTTAATTCTATTAAAACTGTAGTCATGCATTCACAGGGTATTTAATCAAAAAAAAACAGAATTATAGAGGTAAGTTGAGAGTTCACTTGCCTGGACTACGCTTACTGAGCACTTGAATGGAATCATCTATGGGCTCCTTTTCTGGCCTCCTACTTGAACCTATAATAAATAGTATCCTCGTCACAACACTTGCTAACGACCCTTTTGCGTATAATGTATAAATATAGATATGTATACACACACAGATGTATACATATACACTTAAACTCAACTAATTACAAGTAATATATGCATCACATATAACACATAGCAAGAAATGGCATGTCAATTTATCACTTAATTAATAGTACACGTAGATTGTATTTACTACCTTAATCACTTAAGCAATTAACCATATAACATACAATTATCATGACCAAAACTCCTAATCCTCCTTTACAGACCTCAACTCAACCTGGCACACTTGTGCCTTACTTCAAATGACTCACAAATGCAATGCACATTACTTAACTTACCCGAATGTACACCTTGGCACTATTTGTGTGCCTTGGCAAAAGAATGCTCTTCTACTTGGGGCCTTTGCCCAATCTGACTCTCACTAACTTATATAACTTAAAACTAACTCGCAAACTCATTATGAGGTCAAGGCCTCAGACAGGACATACATACAATGCAATGCACCTAACTAAGTTTCTAAATGTGACTCTAATGGTGACTCTTGTGTGTTTTGGTAAAAATAAGATATCTCCACCTAAGTCCTTCACTCCTAACCAATTCAAAAATCTTGAAAAGACTCTAAACTATCTCACTAAGGTGATATGACTCACAGGCCTCACTTATAAGGACTCTTAATAACCAATGCACCAACTAGACTCCCCTAGTTGCACACTTTGGCACCCCTTTGAGTGCCTTGGCAGAAATATGAATTTCTACCTTGTGCCTTTACCATACTCTTATACTCTGACTCATATGACTTCTTATGACTTTAAGATAACTTTTTCAATTGGTTTGAGATTAAGGCCTCACTTAGGCCTCCCTAGGCCTCCATGCCAAGTTGGCACAGTTCTGCCTTCCCTGAGTACTACATTGCCCTATTTTTACCAACTTAAAACTCATTTATCTAGTTTAATTACTGGTTTTAATGACTTGTTAAGCTTTCTAAGACTTCATTATATCTATTTAGACCAAGGCCCCATGAAGGCCTAACCTCTGTCATAGTTATTATTGACCAAAAGTCAAGCTTACCCAACTGTGCCCTGTTCTGAGCTGCTCTCGGGTTTCTGTGTGCGCACCTAACCAAATGCAAGTTTTTATTGATTCTAAAGCTAATGGACACATGTATGAACCAATTCCCAACTCCCTTGTGCTCAGGACTACCAAGGCCTTTCTAAAACTCACCTAAAATAACCTAAACATCTAGTACAAAATTCTGCCCTGCGATGACCAACGCGACTCCTTCCACCTTAACTCCCTTCATTACACCAAAAACAACCTACAACCAACCAAGGAAAGTCTTAAAATTCACTAACACCTACTGATTATCAACATATAAGGTCTTCCATTTGCAATTTATTTAGCATGAAGATCAATTATAAAGACAAACAAAGTAACACATCATAAGACACACCATCACTTAACATTTTAAAGAAAAATTTCAAAGTAAGCATGCATGGTAACTTCATGACACCTACTGAACATAAGATCATATCATCGTATGTAATCTAAAATAGCATTTCATCAAAGGAATCATGGTATGCAACTCACAAAAATCAAGTATCAAAGCACAATGGCATCACACATGGCATTTTGTTTCGGATCTTCTCACAAACTAACATGCAATGGTTAAATCTTCTACACAATAATTATAACATGATAAATCATCAAAGAAATATAGCATGCAAGGGATGGAAATCTAAAAAACCTCATTTTTGAAAGCAAAACATTTGAAAATCATGAAACATGGCCGAAAGTCATAAATTTTCAAGGACAACATATCACACATTCGGCTCTTCACAGAGTCATTGCCAAATGTCATGAACAATGAGTATGACTTGGAAAAATAGAAGTATAACACCTCTCCAAGATCACATATTGATCATTTCTCTAATCCATTATGGTTGAAACCTTGAGTTCACAAGAACTAAGGCCTCAACTTCGGCTTCATCAACATGCACACACAAAACTAACCTCAATATGAAGATATTCCACTAGATGATGAAGGTATTGGCTTGACTAGCTTGCGAAGTGAAAGAAAATGAAGAGAAGTGAAGAAAAATGGCAGGAATGGGGGTGGTGGTGTGCTTCATCCGAGAGGGAGAGAGGAGAGTTTTACATATTGAATTCTCAATGATCAGAAGAAGCTCAGGATCTGGCTGTTCGGGTGTCATCAGTATCCGATGTATCGTCGGGATTTGATACATCATCAGCATTTGGATGTCATCAGTATTTGAAGCCAGTTTGCTTAAAGGATTTGTTCTGTTCCTTGTAATGTGGATCATATATCTTTTACGTCTGAGTTATAGGAATTTATCTATTCATTTGATGATATGTATCAGTTTCAGTTAGCTTTTGATAATGCATATCTTAGATTGATTTGTTGTAGCTGTGTAGTATATAAATACAGTTTAGGTCATCACTTAGTGAATCGATCTTGAGTATCATTCGATCTAGCAGCTCTCAAGAATATCAGTATTTCTTGAGAGTATTTTGTAACAGTTTTATTAGAAATATAAAAAGCTGTTATATTTTATTACTTGTTCGAAACATTTATACAATTGTATTCAACCCCCCTTAAACAATTGTATCTTTACTGGGCAATAATTGGTATCAGAGCTCACTGATAAATTTACAATCGGAAATAATCTAAACATGTCTCTGAACAAGTATGAAAGCATTAAAATTCCCATTCTGAAAAAGACTGAATATCCAACATGGAAGATGAAGATGCTCATGCACCTGGAAGCTACAGATTTAGATTATCTCGACGTAATCAATGATGGACCATTCATGCCAACAAAACTGGTGCCTGCAACTCCTACTGTTGCTGAACATTATCAGCTGAAGGAGAAGACTGAGTGGACACCAGAAGAGAAAGTAGCTGTGCTGAAAGATGTAATGGTAAGAAACATTTTGCATAACAGTCTTGATTCTGTGACGTCAAACAGGGTTATAGCCTACAAAACTGCCAAAGAGATCTGGGATGCTCTTGAAACTCAATGTCAAGAAACCATGGCCATTAAGAAGAACAAATTGGCTGTTCTGGTTCAAGAATATGAACACTTTGAGGCCAAGCCTGATGAAAGTCTCACTGACATCTATGACAGATTTGCGACCCTACTCAACAATTTGTCTTTGGTGGGAAAGGTGTATGATCAAGAGGATTCAAACACCAAGTTTTTGAGAGCTTTGAGTGAAGAATGGGAGACCCAAACTTCAATCATATGACATCAGTATGATCTGGAAGTAATCACTCTGGATGAAGTCTATGGCATGCTGAGAACTCATGATTTGGAAGTTCAGCAAAGGAGAGAGAGGAAAAGCAACAAAGGAAAATCTGTTGCTTTGAAAGTAAATGATAAAGCTTCAAAAGAAAAGTCTGTTGGAGCTCTAAGAAAGAAGAACAATTTTCCAGAATTAGATACTGATGATTTATCATCAAATCCTGATGATGATACTGATTCTGAAACTGATGAGAACATGACAGATTCTGATATCATACAAATGGCCGCATTACTTGTTAAGGGTTTCAGGATGATGCAATTCAGGAAGTCTAAGAACAACATAAGCTTCAGGAAGAAGTTTGATGGAAGTGAAATGAAGTCAACTAAGAGGAAAGATGGAAAAGACTCTAAAGCTGGGAAGGTAGATAGGACAAAGATCAAGTGTTACAACTGTGACGAACCTGGTCACTTTGCCTTAGAGTGCAAGAAAATAAAGCATGATAAAGGAAAGAACAAAGCCCTGATCACTTCAAGCAAGAAATGGATGGACTCTTCTGATTCTGAAAATGATGACACATGCTATTCACTGATGGATGGCTTTGATGATCCCGCTTCCTCCGAGTCTAAGGTACAAACTCCTTTATTCTCTTTTGATACTGAAAATATATCTGAGTTGAAATCTATTCTTAAATCTTTACATGGTAATTTTAAGAATAAGACTCTAGAAAATGATAGACTTATAACTGAAATTGAGATCTTGAAATCTAGGAATGAACAGTTAGAGCCTGACTTAATAAATCAGATAGATTTGAAGAAAGAATGTGGGAGAGCTAAACATACAGTAAAGATTTTTAAGGCTAGATACAGTATGTTAGAAAAAGATCTAGAAAATGAGAGAAAAACCCTTAAAGCCTGGACTGATTCAGGGAAAAGGTTCATGAGATAATCTCAAAGAAAAACTGGAAAGAATGCCTAGGCTATGAAGATGGAGTTAAGGATGTTGACACTAAAAATAAAATTACCCTTAAAACTCCTGTTAAGTTTATCTCTTTAGAAGCTGATGAATCCAAATCCACTTTTGAAAAGGGTTAACATCAGTTTCACAAGAAAAACTTGTAAGTAATAAATCTCAAAGAAAGGAAATCAAGGAAACCATTAAGTCTGTTATGAAATAAAAGAACATAGGACTTTTGTCAGCAAGATAATTGAAAAAGAAAATATCTGAGGTTACTGACAAGCCTCAAATAAAAGGTCCTAAAAGAAACAGGAATGGTAAGCAAGATATTTCTAAGGATTCAAATTACAAGGTTATTCCCAATGCTCCTAAAAAAACTTGTTTTAACTGTGGAAATACTAATCATCTTGCTATTGATTGCAGGAAGAATAAGAAAATGAAAACTGATATTCCTGAGTCTGATGTTAGGGGTAGATCAGTATTTAATAAACCACAAAATCCTTGTTTTCATTGTGGTATTATTTGGCATTCGATTTATACTTGTAGCTGTTATCACAAGTTGTATCACAATTATTATGAACATTTGCCAAAGTTTAATAAAGTTGCTTGTGTGCTTAATTCTGTTGGTTTTACTGAATCTGCTTCTGACAAGACAAATCCTGACAAAGGAAAACCGTCAAAAGTAATCCTGACACACAAAGGCTTAAGTTATCCAAAAAGAGGGCCCAACAAGTGTGGGTCCTTAAAAATCCTTCTAATTAATTATTCTTCTGATTACAGGGTAACAAGAAAAATACACTTGTCTTGGATAGTGGATGTTCAAGACACATGACTAGAAATACATCCCTGTTGTCAGAATTTGAAAAAAAGGTTGGCCCAGATGTATCTTATGGAGATGGAAATGTAGGACATAATCTGGGATATGGCAACTTGATAATTGGAAAGGGCGCAATAGAGAATTTAGCTCTGGTGGATGGACTGAAACATAATCTTTTGAGCATCAGTCAAATCACTAACAGAGGTTATCATGTTGTATTCTATGGCTCATATTGTGAAGTTGTTCATAACAAGTCAAAGAAAATTGTCTTGATAGGATACAGTCATGGTAACATTTATGAAGCTAGACAATTTATGAAAATTGTTTTGATAGTGGATGTTCATAGTTACTTGCCTTATATCTAAGGCATTAGTTGATGAGAGCTGGAAATGGCATAAGAAGCTCTCACATCTCAACTTCAATTCAATCAGTGAACTTGCCAAGAAGGAGCTTGTAAGAGGATTGCCAAACATGCTATACTCATCTGATGGTCTTTGTGATGCTTGCCAAAAGTCCAAACAAAGAAGAATGTCTTTCAAAAACAAAACTGAATTCTCCATTTCTGATCCATATCACATACTACATCTGGACCTCTTTGGACCAGTGAACATAATGTCCATCAACAAGAAAAGGTACACACTTGTAATTGTTGATGATTTCACTAGATATACATGGGTTTATTTTCTACACAGGAAGGATGAAACTCCAGAAATTCTTCTGGACCACATAAGGAAAATTAAAAATGGATCTACTCATAAAGTGAAAATCCTGAGAAGTAATAATGGCACTGAATTCAAGAACTCAAAGATGGAGGAATTCTGCAAGTACAAAGGCATAGAACAACAATTCTCAGATCCTGGTATACCTCAACAAAATGGTGTTGTTGAGAGGAAGAACAAAACCTTGATTGAAGCTGGCAGAACTCTGCTAGAAGAAGCAAAACTACCCACTTACTTTTGGGCTGAAGCAGTTTACACAGCATGTTATACTCAGAATATCACTCTGATAAACAGACATGGTGTTACTCCTTATCAAATGCTAAATGAAAAGAAGCCCGGTCTCAAACATCTTCATGTATTTGGATGTAAGTGCTTTGTTTTGAGAACTCATAATGATCAGCTTGGAAAGTTTGAATTAAAGGCTGTTGAAGGAATCTTTGTTGGATACTCACCATCAAAAGCATACAGAGTGTTCAATCTGAGAACATACACTGTAGTAGTCTCCATAAATGTATCTTTTGATGATAAGAAGATTCCTGGTTTTGAAGAAGACACTCATGAAAGCTTAATCTTTGCAAATGAAAATGCATTATTGGAATCTGGATCAAACTCTAATGAACTGTCAAATCCTGATGATCCAAATCCTGACACCCCATCAGATTCTGAAGATAATCACTGTACTAACGAACCTGCACATGTTGAGGGGGAGCTACAATAAGGGTCAACTGATGGTACTAACACTGAAAAATCATCTCAAGATTCTTCTCAATCTAATCTTTTAGAATCTAATGTTGATTCAACATCAGATGAACATGAGTCAACTCCCAATATTTCATCAGGGGATAACACAACAGATTCAGGGGGAGCCTCAAATGCATTTGATAAGGCATACAATTCGGGGGGGGGGGGCATCCAACTCCAGAAGGACACTTTTCAGTGCCAGAAAATGGACTAAGGATCATACTCCTGATCTGATCATTGGAAATCATGAAGATGGTGTAAAGACAAGAAGTGCAACTCAGAATGAATGTTTATATCATAATCTACTTTCAAAAGAAGAACCAAAGAAAGTAGAAGATGCACTTAAGGATGCAGATTGGGTCATGGCTATGCAAGAAGAATTGAATGAGTTCGAAAGAAATGAAGTGTGGAATCTGGTGCCTAGACCTAAAAACAGGTTAATTGTAAGCACAAAGTGGGTCTTTAGAAACAAGACTGATTCTGATGGAACAATCATCAGAAACAAGGCAAGGTTGGTGGATAAAGGATATTCCCAACATGAAGGTATTGACTATGATGAGACATTTGCTCCTGTTACTAGGCTGGAAGCAATCAGAATCTTCTTCGCATATGCTACTCACATGAAGTTCAAGGTCTTTCAGATGGATGTCAAGAGTGCAGTTCTCAATGGAGAAGTTGAAGAGGAAGCCTATGTTGAACAACCACCAGGATTTGTGGGTCCTAAACATCCTGACTATGTTTACAGAATTGATAAAGCACTCTATGGACTGAATAAGCACCTAGAGCATGGTATGAAACCCTTGCTCAGTTTCAACCTGAAAGTGGATTTAAAAGAGGTACAATAGATAAAACCTTATTTTATCTGAATAAAGGTAAAGATTTGCTTTTAGTCCAAATTTATGTGGATAATATCATTTTTGGATCAACTAATCAAACACTGTATGATAAGTTTTCAAAGTTGATGCAATCAAGATATCAAATGAGTATGATGGGAGAGATGAGCTATTTCCTAGACATGCAAAATAAACAGACTGATAATGGCATCTATATTAATCAATCCAAGTACACGAGAAATCTACTGAAGAGGTTTAAAATGCAAGAAAGTGCAACTGCAAGTACTCATATGGCAACTGCTACAAAACTTGATCCTCATGAAGGTACAACAGTTGATGTCATAAGCTACAGAGGTATGATTGGTTCTCTTTTATACCTAACTGCTAGCAGGCCAGATATTATGTTTGCCACTTATTTGTGTGCAAGATTTCAGGCAAATCCAAGGGAGCCACATCTAATTGCAGTAAAGAGAATTTTTAGATACCTCAAGGGTACTGATTCACTTGGACTTTGGTATACAAAGAAAGCTGACTTTGCACTATGTGGTTATTCAGATGCTGATTTTGCTGGATGCAAAATAAACAGGAAGAGTACATCAGGAAGCTGTCAGTTCCTGGGAGGCAGATTAGTCTCATGGTTCAGCAAGAAGCTTAAATATATTTCTACTTCAACTTCTAGGGCTGAATATATTGCTGCTGGAAGTTGTTGTGCTCAGTTGTTATGGATGAGGAATCAGCTCATGGACTATGGATTATCATTTTCAAAAATTCCTATTTATTGTGATAAACAAAGTGCTATTGCTATGACAGGAAATTCGGTGTAACACTCTCTTACAAAACACATCAGTATCAGATATCACTTCATAAGAGAGCATGTCATGGAAGGAACCATAGAAATTCATTTTGTTCCTACTGATCATCAGCTGGCTGATATCTTAACAAAGCCATTACCTGAAGCAACATTTACGAAGCTTGTAAATGAACTTGGTATGGTTAATTGGGACAAGTAAATTCATTTCAATTTATATTTGATCAAATCCTGATGTATATTGATCAAATCCTGATATGTCCTAAATGCCATATTTTAGATGTTAAGCTAGAAATATTTGATGTATTTCATTTTATATGCATGATAAATTAAGTGACTTTATTTACTAATTGTGCATGTCTGAATAAATATATCATTGTCATCATTACACATCAGTCTAGGGAGACGTGCCTTAAAAATATATCTTTTGGTTAAATCATTAAGTTAACTCTACACTTAATAATTAATCAGCCCTCTAGTCCCTTGATATTCTCTTGGCTATTTAAACTGTCATTTCAGCTCAGTCATATCATATCCTATTCTCACACAAAAAGATTCTTTCTCTCTTCTTTCTCACTAATTTCTCCTATCACAAAAATGGTTCTTGTAAACTTGTTCATGAACTATGAGAATTTCAACGTCGAGTTCAGTTGTGATGCCTGAGAACAGGAATGGCACATCACTGCCATTCCCGATGAGATATAGAACTTGGTTCCATAAGAGATTCAGATAAATCTCCTGTTCTTTGAAATGGACTATCAACTCCATCTTGATCACTTGGAAGAAGCACGGAGAGAGGCTCTTCTTCAGCAAGAACGGATCATCCGTCTTACGGTGCTAGTTGTCAATAGTAGGAGGAACTATTCGACAACCTTAGCTCTTAGACCAAGGATGTTGATGTTCACCATCTTAGACTAGGACTATGTTGTAATCTTTTGCATGTAATCTATAAATTTCATGAAATGTACTCTTCTGAAATATTAATGAAATTTCTTTTGATTGCAAGTTTAGTCTATACTTATCTCGTATTATATGCATGTGAATGTTCTTATTGAAGTCTGTTAATCTTTACATCATCTATTTAAATTGTATATTTTGATGTTTGTTTTGATTAAAATTGTGGTTTGCTAATAATTTGTGCTACTTTGATAATCAACTGTTGAATTCGAATCGACATATCCTGAGATTATCTAATCCTAACAGAAGAAAGGTTTCAAATACTGACGACAGGTCAGCATGTTCTAATTCAGATTATTAGTGTTAATTAATCTCTGACTAAGTTGTATTGCTACAACTAAGTGTCTTACTTAATTAATGATTAATGGTGGATTATCTAATAAACAAATTTCTACAGTTGTGTCTTGACATATCTGTATGTATTTTGTCTTTACTTCCGCAATTTACTCCACCGTCGAATTCTATTACTCAGTAATTGTTCCCTGTTCGAAGTCAAATTTACTAAGTTACCTTCTTCATACGAGTGTTATACCTATTTCTGAATAGTGAAGCTATAAAACCAGAAGAAATTCTGTGACACAATTCATCATACACATAGTTTCACTGTGCACATCTCACGTTTCCTCTCTCTCACAAGCTATTCACATCATGACAACGTCTGAAGTTTCACCACTCTTCATCCAAACCACAATCATTCATGGAAATATATTTGGCACTAACAATTACTTAGCTCTGCTTACACATCAGCAGCTACCATCATCTTTTCATGATATTCAGGATTCTCTACTTCAATGTCCAATTGAGTATGCACTTACGAATCCTGTTAAGGTGTCATATATGGCTATCATGCAGGTCTAGAATACAGTTGTGGTAAATTCAACAAACACTGGCTTTTCCTTTGAGTATGAGGGCCAAAGATATGAAGTTGATGCTGATATTCTGCTTCAAGCCTTGAGATTGCCTGCTCTTGATGGTGCTCCTGACACTCATACCACTGAGAAACTGTTTGATATGCTAAGGACTTTAGGATATCAAGAAGAAATCACAACCATTGGAAAACTGGCCAGGATTAAACTGAAAAGAGAGTGAAACTTTTTCTTTGACTGTATCAGTAGGTGTTTCTTGAATAAGACAACAAACTTTGATGCTCTTCCATCCACTTCTCTGAGAATTGGGTTCTATCTTCTTTACTTTGGTAATTTTGATTATGGTAATATTATACTACAGTTCAAAATTTCTAGGAGAGAAGATGCTTCATGAGTAATAGGGTATACTAAATTTCTACAACTAATTTTCAATTCTCTATGCGCTAATGCTATTCTTGATGATGATGAATTACTTCCTGTTTTTCAAATTTCTGAAAAAGCAATCACTGATCATATTAAAAGGGATGAAAAAAATAAATTTTCAGGACCACCCTTTCTTCCTAAAGAGGTCAGGCAATTTCTGTTAAGAAATAGACCTACTCCTAGTGCCTGCAAATCCTAATGTTGGCACCTCTGTCACAGTTCCTGATGCTGAGAATCAAGAAACCACCCATCTTGTTTCTAACCCAAGCATTTCTTCTTCTAAACAACAAACACATCAAGTTCTTAAATTTGCCTCCTCTGCTGTCTCTCAAAAGACATCAGTTGTAACAAAGAAAAGGCTATTTAAGAAATCTGTCACATCTGGATAAAAAGCTAAACAAGCCTCACTGAGTGAGAGTGAGAAGAAAGAAGATTACTTTCCAATCAGGAAATAAAGACTGATCATATAAGAAGATTATGACTCAGATGATCAGATGCCAATAGGGTCCTTATGAAAAATCAGGAAGTCCATTGCTTAACATCCTAATGACTCTATTACCAATACTGGAACCAAGGAGCCAACTACTGATGCTAGTGCTCTACTTGAAAAGCTTCCAGTAATTGAAGCAACTGCTGAACACAAGAAAAATTCAAAGAGTCAGTTGAAAAGAAAAAGTGAAGACGTAGTTGGATACATCCGAAAGAAGAAGAAGACTCAGCCTCTTTCCAAGGATGTCAGTACACAAGAACCTAAGTCTCAAAGGGATTTAGCAACTGTAACACATCCAGTTACACAAGAACCATCTTCTGAAAGGGAAGATGCAGACAATGAGGCTGCACAGATTATTGTTAATATTGTTCAGAGTGATCTTCTTGCTGACTCTGTTCAACTACTACAGTTTAAGCAAACTCATCAGGAGATACTGTCAAAGGTGGATGCAATCTTAAACAATCCTACTTTTTAGAAGAGCACACAAGAACGTTCACCAAGCATTGCTGAAGCAGCTCACATGTCTGAGACTCCACAAGAACCATCAGTTTAAAGTACTGATGCTGGTCTTTCACTTTCTCCTGATAGATCAAATTCTGATGTTACAACAGCTCCTACTGAGTATCATCCTTCAACTGCACTAGCTAGTATTGATGATCCATTACTGGTTGCTAGTTTGAAAAAGCATCCTGATGTGCTGTTTGTTCCTCCACTTTCATCACTTCCCCTTGAAGACTCACCTTCAGGTATTGCTAACTTTTCATATATTCTCATGTTTGTATGATTATAAATAGTCTCTTCTTTGAGGTTACCTCTATTTATATGACAAGCATACAACTCTTCTCAGCCATCTCTTATTTCTTTGCTAAATGTGTGATTGAGCCTTTTTGTGAGACTGTGTGAAAACATCAAATTAATTTTTTTTTTGAGTGGCAGTCTCCTGTACTGGAAAAATGAGAGGTAGCTTTGAGACAAGAATCTTATAAGTTTTTTTTTACTTATAAAGTTTCTTTTGTGAGAATAATATTACTCTCAAAAGTAATACATTGTGTGAGAAGTGATGAGATCACTTAAAATAATAGAGAGATTTAGGTGTTACCATGTTTCTGTTTCAGGATCTCATCAGCCACAGGCATCTCTTGCAAAGAATCTGGATAAAGGCAAGGTAATTCTGCCTGATTCTGCAAATTCATCTGATGGCTTATCTGATTCTGATAATGACAGTGATGAAGATGATTCTGATTCAGCTCAGCCTAAGTCTGCAATTGATGCATCTAAGAAGTCCAATGTTGGTTTTTCTTCGCAATTTAATGAAAATCCTTCTTATTACAATACTGATGCTGAGCATTTTAGAAAGACATAATGGGATTATAAATGGAAACTTGCAAATTCTTCTATCTCATCTGTTGTTGGCATGCAGCATATTCATCGTGCCTATGATGAAATTCAAACTCCTGATCTAAAGTTGCATCTTAAGGCCTCCACTATTTCTGTTAAAGGAATTCACTCTGATCTTGATGAAATGAAGAAATCTCATGCTGGTGTCAAGGAGAAAATTGATGGATTTTTGCTTCACACACCTACTTCAGCTGAATTCAAAAGTGTGAAAAATACTATCATAGATGTTGTTGAATCTCAACACAGCATGGCTTGTAGAATTTCCTTCTTAGAAGAAAAGGTCTCTTCTATAGGTGACAAACTGGATGCTCTGTTTTCTCTTCTTTCAAATACTGATGCCAAAAAGGGGGAGAAGATAGTTGCTACAAAATGTACACCAGATTCTATTCAGACAAAGGATAAAGATATTGATGATGATGTTGATAAAAATGATAATAATCCAGTTACAGATGTTCAAATTGCTTCTACTGCTTAACAACCTCAACATTCCAAGAAGAATGATCCTGCAGGACAAAGGAAGTCTACTGGTGTTTATAAAGCCAATCACAAGACTACTACTGGTGTTCCTGAGGATGAAGATATACAATATCTAATTTAGCAGATGCTAAAGGGTTGTTTTTACCTTATAGGCATAAGGAAACAGGTGAAGAGATTGTATTGTATTACAAAGACAAGAAGTTTGAGAAAAAGAATGCTAGGAGTGCTCTTGGGTATATAACTGAAGAATTTCCTGATCTAACACCTGAAGAAGCAGTTATGCAACAAAAGGAGTTAATGGCTCAAATTGAAGATGAAGCTAACACTTCTAAAGGAAGAGGAAAAAGAGGTGGGAGATCTACAAGAGGTAGAGGAAGAGGAGGAAGAACTTCTAAATCAAGTCAAGTGACTGCATTTAACTCTGCATTATACCAAGGAAGAAAAGATCAGCTACTGACATTGATCAAGCTAATACAACAAATCAGAATGTTATCGAAGCATTAAATGATTCAGCCTTTACTCTAGTAGTCACTCCTCATACTTCAGAGGTTGATGAAAAAGAAAAGGTTGATAGGAGAAAAGCTGATCAAGAATGCAAAGAATATTTGCAGAGAGTTTTAAAATCAAAGAGAGAGTTATGGCATAAAATAAAAGGGAAAATTAGTGATCTGTCTACAAGTTATGCTCCTCTCAGCAAGAAGGATAGAAGATGGAAAGATATTCATACATTCGATTATCCTAAAGGGTTCAAGCATGTAGAATTTGTGTTAAACTGGTTTAAGAGATTCTATTTCAGAACAGAAAGATATTGATAAGTCAATCAAGAAACTTTCTTGGGTGGAATACAATGAGAAACTGAAACTTATCAAATCTCGAACTAGAGGAGGCATTGGTCATTCTAATATGGAGATTTTAAGATCTGATCTGCTGGATACAAATACTCTGAAAGAGAATCTTGGTGAAAGAATTTCTCCTTCACATTTTGAGAAAGTTGAAGTTGTGAAGATTGTTCATAGAAAGATAAATGATAATGATGTCAGAGAAGAGATTCTGTACTTTTTCAGGGATGGTAAAGTAAAGAGCTTTACATTGTAGCAACTCTTAATGAAGACTGTGACATAATTGAAATACATTCACAATCTTCTTAGAGTTGAGAACAGTGTCACCAGAAACTGGTCTTCTATGATACTTGAAGTCATCAGAAGAAGAGTCATAACAAAAGATGATAATTATAATGGTGATTATGTTCCTGAGTATAGAACTTATACTGGTCAAAAAATGAAGATGAAAAAAGGAGCTACAGTGCTACAAGTTTTTCTCAACAGTCCTCAGTTATCCTTAAGTCCTGATCATGAAGATGTCGGTTTGAGCTTCATGTTGATTGGTAATCTTGAGATAAGTATAAGCTCAATTTCTAAGTTGAGATCAACCATCTATCAGCTTGGAGAAGACATTGAAGAAAAGAGAGAGCTGAAGAAAAAGCTTGTTAAAGTCCTACGAGACAAGGAGGAAGAAATATTAAAAAACTTTCTGGAAACAATAGTCAGTTATCTGAAGATACTGAAGTAAGATTTACTCCTTGTACATTTTGTAGATTGGTTTTGGCATCATTGATAATGGAATTTATGCTTCATTATATTAAGCATAAATTGGGGGAGATTGTTACATATTGAATTCTCAGTGATCAGAGAAGAAGCTCAGGATCTGGCTATTCGGGTGTCATCAGTATCTGATGTATCGTCAGGATTTGATACATCATCAGCATTTGGATGTCATTAGTATTTGAAGCCAGTCTTCTTAAAGGATTTGTTCTGTTCCTTGTAATGTGGAGCAGATATCTTTTACGTCTGAGTTATAGGACTTTATCTATTCAGTTGAAGATATGTATCAGTTTCAGTTAGCTTTTGATAATGCATATCTTAGATTGATTTGTTGTATCTATGTAGTATATAAACACAGTTTAGGTCATCACTTAGTGAATCGATCTCGAGTATCATTCTATCTAGCAGCTCTCAAGAACATCGGTATTTCTTGAGAGGAATTTATAACAGTTTTTATCAGAAATATAAAAAGCTGTTATATTTTATTACTTGTTCGAAACATTTATACAATTATATCCAGCCCTCCTTAAGTAATTGTATCTTTACTGGGCAACAGAGAGGATAGGGTGAAGTGTTTGAGTGGATGTGAGGTGAATAATGAGAGTATTCTTTTGGTTTTGTTACTAAAACTGATAGTGAAATGGAGAATTTACACAAGTATCCCTCTTGTTAGTTGTGACAAAAATGCATGAAACGTTAAAAAAGTAAACTAGTAAGTTAGTGGGGTTGGAATTGACAGTATTAGCCTTGGTCCCTATTATAAGATAAAATGCATGCAAGGGTATACTAGTAATCTAACAATTAATAAAAGTACGATTAAAAAGAATGGATTTTAGTAAATACAATACAACTCCATAAATCACAAAATTAATTCCATAAATACTATGAAATTTTAGAAGTTTTATAAAATAGTTTTCAAAAATTTTGAACAAAAATATATTTTAAAAGAATTTTCTAAGATCAATACTTTAATAAACAAGCCACAATAATATAACTAAAAAATTCTAAGTCACATAAGAAAATGCAAGTAATTTGATTCTAAGCCGCTATTATATGAATTGTAATCTATCTTCTAATTGCAACTATTGCAATTATTATCTATTCGCGATAAACTCAAATATTATTTAATCGTGTAACGAAATTTTCCTGCGTATAATTAATTATACACTTATAAATAATCTAACAATATTCGCAAAGCCACACAACGAAGAATATATACAAACACGTTGAATTCACATAATTTCTGACATCTAATACACAAAAATTATATAGTGCATAAAATGGAATATTATATTACATTCATAACAAATATTTATAGGCGTTACAATCATAATCAATTCCTTTTTCTTGTGAGTAGCCTTTTGCAACCAACTTTGCCTTGTTTCTGGTAACTATACCATTTTCGTCCATCTTGTTCCTGAACACCCATTTTGTTCCAATAATGCTTCTATTCTTTGGTGCAGGAACTAATACCCAAACTTTGTTTCTTTCAAACTGATTAAGCTCCTCTTACATTGTAAATATCCAATCAGGATCCATTAGAGCTTATTCAGCTTTCTTGGGCTCTATTTGGGACAGAAAGCATGAATGTAGACACTCATTAGCAGTTACACTTCTAGTCCTCACACCTGCAGTAGGATCACCAATAATTGCTTCTCTAGTGTGACTTCTATCTCACTTTTTTGTATGAGTTTGTTGACTTGTTCCTTCATCATTTTCTTTATTATTGGTATGACTTCCAGATCCTTCTTCTCTTTCTCCCCTGAGTTTGTGCTATCAAATTCAGGTGTTTGAAATGAGCTTCCATTCCCATGATTTTCCTGTTCAGTAGACTCTTCATTCAACATCCGTTGTGCATTGACTTCATCTTCACCATCAGAATCACTATCAATATTGAGGTTTTCAAATGCAAGGGCTTTAGCTTCATTATCATCAAGACATTCCAAGCCCGGACACTTGTCATCATCAAAAGTCACATCTGTGCTTTCCATAATCTTCTTCTAATCAATCACATAGATCTTGTAGGTAGTTCTCTCCAATGAATATCCCAAAAAAATTGCTTCAAAAACTTTTAAGTCAAATTTTCCCACATATTCAGAGTTGTCTTTCAAAATGTAACACTTGCTTCCAAATACATGAAGATGCTATACAGTAGGCTTTCTCTTAGACATGATTGAGTATGGTGATTTTCCATGTGCCTTGTTAATGAGATATCTGTTCTGAGTGTAACATGCAGTGTTAACAGCCTCTTCCCAGAAACTTCTTGGCAAATTGGCATCTTGTAGCATTCTTCTAGCAGCTTCAACTAATGTTCTGTTCTTTCTTTCAACTACTCCATTTTGTTGAGGTATTGTAGCAGCTGAGAATTCTTGAACAATGTCTTTGCTTTTGCAGAATTCATTTAATGTTGCATTTATGAATTATGTTCCATTATCCCTTCTTAATCTTTTTACACAATTATGATCTTCAGCCTGTTATTCTATTTTCTTGATGTGCTCAATTATGATGTGTGTAGTTTCATCTTTACAGTGCATGAACTCTATCCAAGTGTATCTTGAGAAATCATCCACCATCACAAGTGCATATGTTTTCCTTAAAATAGATAAGACATTTACCGGGCCAAACAAGTCCATATGAATAAGTTGCAATGGTGAACTTATAGAATTCACATTTTTTGACTCGTGACTTGATCTTTTCATTTTTCCTTACTGACAAGCTTCACAAACTTAAACTTGAACAAACTCCAGATTAGGTGTTGGTGAGACTGCATAGCTGTATGAACAGTTACATGATAACTCAACACTAGAACAAGACAGGTTTATAATACTATGACTACACAAGAAATCAGAAGAAATGAAGACAAGGCAAATACAAAGAATCAAAAGATTAGAAGAAAGCTTGAAGTCAATTCAAACATGTGGGCGCAAAATGCTATCGAAAGAAGTTCATTAATATGATCATGCATCAGTGAAGAATAAAGGTTAAAGACTTACAGGGTTTCAGAAATGATGAAGATTCATTGTACAAGTGTCACCGGAAGATTTCAGTATATTGACATTGATTGAAGATAGACAATATTTGAAGCATAGGAATCTGAAGAATTGAAGACAAGGTATAGACAGATGTTAAAGAAGACATATGTAGTCTTGAAGTTATACTCACTGACATGAGTTCATTTATATATTCCAGCGTCGGTGAAGAACAGTGAATGAAGTATTCAAGATTGTAGTAGCAATGAAGATGTTGTCTAAAGTACCAAAAAGGATTCCAGTGAAAGTACATTTGTTTGTTTACAGTCAGTGTTTGAAGCGATAAAGTTGTTGTAAGCTTAACAATGTAATCAAGTCTATAATACGAAGACCTGAATCGGGGTTAGTTGTCTGTGAACCAGACCAGTTGCACTAGGCGTCAACAGATCGTGAAAGGAATCTGGGTATTATTTATAGAAAAATTGTTAAGTTGAGGAACATACTTGGATTGAATGTTTATCTATTAAAGTACGAGAAGAGGTGCGCGGGGTATATAGCTAAACTGATCGAGGGACTGGCGAAGCTCAAAGTTTAATTGTTAGATTAAATAAATTTATTTAATGGACTTTAATATAATTTATTTAATAAACTTAAAATAAATTATTTCATAAACTTTAAATAAGTTTATTTTATAAATCTAAATTAGTTTAGTTATATAAGTTATATTTAAATTTATTTTATAAATTAATTTAGTTATAATTTAAACTTAAAAGAAAAAGAAAAAAAAAGAGAAAAAGAAAACAAAAAGAAAATAAAAAAGAAAACAAAAAAAGAGAAAAACAAAAACAAAAGAAAGAAAAAAGAAAAAAAGGGAAAAAGAAATAAAAGGAAATAAACAAATAAATGAGTGAAAGTTTGTTTGGTTTTGTGTAAGTACAAACTTTTGTACTAGTACTAGTAGTTAGTCGCTAGAGAAGTTTTCCCCCCCTCCCCCTATTGTTGTCACCACAGAGACACATATAAATATTCTAAGGCAAGGAGCTTCTCACCCTGGTCGCCATAGAAACTACTACTCCTCCCCCTGTTACTCATGTAGTCTCCATAGAGGAGATGTAATATTTTCGAAGTACAAATATTATTCCTTGGTCACCACAGAGCACTCCTCAACCTCAGCCACTACTTTATTGAATCAATCAGTAAATTTGTATGATTAAAATTGAGCCACACATTTGAATTGAATATAAAGACTATACTCAGCAGCAGAAGATTCAAGCTATTGGATTAATTTTCTATTCACCTTCTCTCCTAATAGAGGTGAAAAATAGCAGCAAAGATTTTAAGAGAAGCTCAAGCTTTTTGTATATCCGTTTAACTTCTCACTAGAGTAACGTTATAATGCCCGATTTAATTCTTGTATATTCATAGGGGCATTATAATCGTTACCCGGTAATCAAATCCTTAGACAAACAAAAACTAGATCATTGTATATGATTTGATTTGTAAATCTTTGTAGAAGCTAGGAACTTTGTTGTTCTTAGAGTGTAGCCGGTTAATTTATTAATGGGAGTGTAACAACACCCCTCGTGGATTTATATATGAATATATACTTCCCCGAATATCTTTTGTTCATCGATTTATATTCCAAAAACTATTTATCTCAAGAACACGGAACCACTAACCGAGCACTAAATCTATATCCGCTAAAGATTCGAAAGAATTTTTAATTTAGTGATTATCGTATTCAACCTCCCCTTCTATAATAATTCGGGACCTAACATTAGGCATGTCTCTTACTAACTCCTTTTTGACCAAGGTGTTAATTGTCTTGAAATTCAAGTGAGACAACTTTTTATGCCATAACTTGCTTTGTTCTTCTGATGCCTTGGTGTAGAAGCAACGTATACCATCCTTATTTGTTGAGTCCAAGTCTGCAACAAACAAGCTTCCTTTTCTTGCTCCTTTCAGAGAAACTTCACCAGTTTTCTTGCTGATAAAAGTACATTCTTCTTTGTTGAATAAAACTTCAAAACCTTTGTCTGCAAATTGACTAACACTGAGAAGATTCACTTCAAGACCAGCTACCAGTGCTACATCATCAATGACAACATTTTTAGAAATAATCTTGCCATATCCCATTATGAATCCTTTATTGTTATCTCCAAAAGCCACCAAAGGGCCAGCCTTCTCCTCAAACTGTGATATTAGGGCCTTATCACCTGTCATCTGTCTGGAACACCCACTGTCTATCATCCATATGACCTTCTTCATTTTTCCCTACACACAATGAGTTTTAAGTGTGTTTAACTTGTTGGGTACTTTCCTCTTGTTAACTGATTTAGCAGAAGTAAAATGATTTGTATCAGATAAAATAGAATTCAATGACTGTTGTGCATTTTCCCTATCTACTGTAGATCCAATTTTTGTTTTTTTAAGGTCTACTCTCAGTTTGTGAAAACTTTTCATCACTTTCAAGTTGCAAGGGATGCAATCAAACTTTTCACATAATGAGTAGGGATCATTTGCATCTGCTTCAGTGTACTTGCAGGCTCCTTCAGCTGGCTTGCTACCAACCTTTCTACAAAGGTGAGTTAGGTGATTCACAGAGCCATATTTTTCACATTTCTTTCTTGGAGCATCTGCAACATAAGCAAAATTTATTGCTTTTATTTATCCCAATTTTCCCATTTCTATTTTTATTTTTCTTTCTTGCATCTTCAGTTTTGGTTTCTTTGACAAGTGTCTTGGAACCTTGATTATCCATGAGCGTCTCCTCAGCTTTGAAAGATTGAGTTGCTTCTGCATCTTTCTTCTTATTATCTTCATCAGCAATTTCTTGCTAGATACTCATCTCTTCTTCACTAAAGTTAACTTAACATGCCTTGAACATAGGTGTATCATCCTTTTTCAGAATTGTTGGAATATTTTCATTTTATGTTGTTTTTCACCTATATTTTTCTTCTTGCTGTTCAAGGTATCATAGTCAAGACCAATAGCAATATTTACAATTGGTTTGTTTTTCTCATTGTATTGTCCAACCAACTCAGATGTATTTCTGAAGGACTTTAACTTCACCTCATTCTTTTCCAGCTTCTCCCTTAACACTGCTTCAATCTCACTTGCACACTTGAGCTTGTTCTTGAGATATGCATTCTCTTGTCTTACAGCTTTAAGCTCTACCAACAAAAATTCAGCTTCTTGTTTCTCACTTTCAAGCTTCTCATTTATCTTTTCCAGTTTGCTAACTTCTTCATTAGCAGCAACCATACTTGTATGTATGTGAAACATCTCTGTGGTCATCTTCTCTACAATTTTCTTATATTGACTCACATTTAAATCAATTGTGGTGAGAGTTGGTACCTGTGATTTTGATGAGGATGACTCTCCTTACTCCAAGGCCATTAGTGCATAATTTCCAACTTCCTCATCTTCATCATTATCAGAAGATGAGCTTTGCTTTGCTGTTTCTTCAGAATAGCTTCACACTTTGCTTCCAGTTCAAGATAAGCTTTATCGTTCTTTGCTTTCTTGGGTTTCCTGGCAAAATGGCCTAGTTCATCATAATTGAAGCACCTTATCTTTGATCTGTCAACAGATTCAGTTTTGTAACCATTTTTGCTATCAGATGTGTACTTCCCTTTTCGTTTCCAGCTGCTTTCTTTGTTGAATGATTGTCCTTTACCTTTGAAGAATCTTTGCTTCTTTACTCTAATGTTAAAGAACTTTCTTTCCAGATAGGCCATTGACTGATCAAGCTCATCAAGTTCATCCAAGGTGTAGAACTTATCTTCTTCCAATTCCAGAATGACTTGTTCTTGTGAATCATTTGTTCTTTGTTCACTTGTTGAGGCAACTGGAGTTTGGGATCTTGGCTCATCATTGGAGGTCTGGCTTTCATTGAGAATTAGATCACTTGAACCATCTATAACATGCCCTTGACCAGCTCTTAGTGATTTTCTTTGAATCATTTCTAATTCATATGTTTTTAAGATTCCATTAAGAACTTCAAGTGTTATCCTTCTTAGATCTCTCCCTTCTCTATAAGCAAAAATTCCAGGTTCACTTCCTCAGCTTTATAGTATTTGTCATGGAGCTGCAAGTCATTTATCAGCTTATTGAACCTTTCAAACACATCAATGATACTTTCTTTTGGCTTGGCCATGAAACCCTCATATTGTGAAATTAGTATCTTTCTTTGATTAGATCTAACTTCCTCAGTTCCCTCACATAGTATTTTAATCTTTTCCCAGATTTGTTTGGTAGTGTCACAGTTGACAATGTTGTTGTACATTACATTGTCAAGTGACTCTATCAAATATCAGCTGCAAGCCACTATCCAGGGAAACTTTCTCTTTTTCAGGCTCAGTGTACTCAGAAGGGTCTTTTGGAGCATAATGAGCTGGAATGACCATATCACCATTTGTTGATTCCTCAACTCTAACCATAGGAGTGAAAGGTCCATTTTTGAGAATATGAATGTAGAGTGGATTGGCCATCCTGATAAACAGCAACATTTTCTTTTTCCAAAGAGTGTAGTTAGCTTTGTCAAAAGTAGGAATTTTGATGCTACTGATTTTCTGTGTATTCATTCTTCCAAGATCTTGAATCTATTTACTTTCCGATTTTGCTCTAATACCACTTGTTAGGTAATGAATTACACACAGGGGGGGTGAATGTGTTTTAATGTTTTTATGCTTTTCTTGAACTGTTTTGATTTTGAACAAAATAAATCAAATCTTGTAGTAAGATGTGTTATATCAAAAATTAAACATGTAGCTATGAATAACACAGATCTTTCAAAACTTACTTAATTTTATATTAAAATTAAGAATGTTTTGCTACAAAATTTCTAGGCTCTTTGTTAATAAAGAGCTTAGCTTCTACTTGAGAGAAATACAAGAATTCCTGATCTAATTGTTACTTCTAACAAAGGACCAGTGTTAACTTTATATTTTAGTTAACTGCTGGTTTACACAGTGTACAATAAGAGATGCTATTCACTTTAGTAAACTGTCACTAATAATTTCCATTTTAAGAAAAGTATATCTTCTATTTCTGGCTTAGCATATCTTTGCATACTGTGTTAACTTTGATCTTCCTTTGTCAGTTAATCTTCACCCTTGATCTTGCACACTCTTCAAGCTGCTTTTTGTAGACTTGTCAATTCAACTAGTTGGATTGTTTGTTGATTGTTAATCTTGGATATTGAACTGGTGTGCAAATTATACTTTGGGATTTTGCCTCGAGATCTCCAGTTAGGCATATAGAGGTCTTGACATCTTGATAAGTATATTGACTTATTGAGATCTCTAATTCTCCATAGATGATTTGACTTGTAGAGGTCTCTGAGTTCTCTATAAGAGAATTTGGCTTGTCGAGATCTCTCAGCTTCATGTCTTCACTTTGACTTGTCGATATCTCTGAGATCTCTAGTGACATTTTGACTTGTTAATATCTCAGAGATCTCTAGTGATATTTGACTTGTCGATATCTCTAATATCTCTAGTGACATTTTGACTTATCGATATCTCAGAGATCTCTAGTGATATTTGACTTGTCAATATCTCTAGATTCTATAATGAAGAAATGACTTGTCGATATCTCCAATCTTCATATCTTTAATTGGCTTGTCGATATCTCTCTAAGTTCTCTAGTAGCTTACCTGACTTCTCGATAAGTCATTTGAAGTTCTCGAATGACTTCTCTATAACACTAAATCTGTGACTTGTAGAGATCTTGACTTATAACATTTTTCCCAAAATAGATTTATTCAACTCCAAGCTTCTTCATAATTCTTCTGATGCATGTTCTTCTTGATCTTCTTCCAGATAGAATTCTTAGGCTTGATACATTTTAAAGAAAAAGGCTCCAGTCTGCTCCTTTGACATTTTTACAGACTTTAAATGTTATAAGTACAAATGCAAACTAAGATTACAATACAACTTACTTAGGGTTGTCAATTTGACTTAGTCTTGTTAAAGTACAGGCATGTCTTGCACAACACCCCCTCTTTTACTTGTTCATTTTTTGGTTTCTTGTTTGGTTCTTACTCTTGAAATTGATCTTGACTTTCTTGTATTTCGGTTTCTTCAAATTCCGTTTTCTTTTCAACATTCTTTTGAATAGTGTGTTTTTTCTGTGTACAAAATTTAATAATTCAAGATCTAGAAATTACTATCTAAAATTTAAATTGGAACTTAATTTAATAGTTGTTAATTAGATCTAGAAATTACCTGCTTTTTTATTAATCAATGATACAATATATATAGAAAGGAACTAACGTACTTGTAGCTATCAACTGAATAAATCAAATAAGAAAACATTATTAATTTACTACAAATAAAAATAAGTTTAAGATTATTTTTCAACAATCTCCCCGGTAATCTTAAACTTAGCTGAACAGATTTTATGAAGCACTTCTCTTCATTTTTGTGATGCACTTCTCACCACCATCTCTTCATTTTGTGATGCACTTCTCACCACTATCAAGTTTGATGCACTTCTCATCAAAAACAATTTTGGAGTTTTGTGATACACTTCTTACCACTATCAAGGTTGATACACTTCTCATCAAAAACATTTTTTTTTGTTGATGCACTTCTCATCAACGTCATTTTTATTTGCAGGAGCACTTCTCTCCTGTGCACATAATCACCCACAATTCTAAAATAAAATTTCTTTCACAACCACTTGTGCCATGATATCTTTCTCATTACTTTCACTGCTCAATTTTCTCCTTAATTTTTTTTATCATGCTTCTCTTTCTTCTTCCCATACTTCTCTCTCGTAGACTTTTTTCTTGATACCTCATTAAATATAAATGGATAAATTTTTTGATGTCATTAAATATGATAAATAAATACTTAACATATATATATATGTGTATATTTTAAAATATCTCACAAAACCCTAGATCATGAGGCTCGGATACCAATGAGGCTCGGATACCGAGTGTAGAATTTTAATTGATTATATATACATAAGTATATATCTGTTTACTTTTCACTAGTAAAACACAAATCACACAAACAGATTTGCACACCAAAAGACCTGTTTTTTTATTAATCAATGATACAATATATATAGAAAGGAACTAACGTACTGGTAGCTATAAATCAGGAAAACTAGTAATGGGCCTAACAACTCCTACTAATCCCCTGCCACTTATTATGAGTCCTACAATTTCTCTACTAACAGCATGACTAAGTCATCAACTGAATAAATCAAATAAGAAAACATTATTAATTTACTACAAATAAAAATAAGTTTAAGATTATTTTTCAACATAGATCATGTTTAGTCTCAATCGCATCAAGACACGCATGTATTCTCTAAGAAAGAGGCATAAATTATCCAGGGGAAACATGCATGGTGGTCAAGACATCTTTTACCAAGTTGGAGAAAAGGAAAACTATACTGTTAGGTAATGAATACAACACAGAGGGGGTGAATGTGTTTAAGATTATTTTTAAGCTTTTTAAATTGTTATGGATGTGGTGAACAAAGTAATCTAACTTATAGAGATAAAGTGTTGTAACAGAAATAATAAAACCTGCATATGCACACACTATCTTAATAAATCACTTAATTTTATATTAAAATCAAGCATATCTTGCTACAAATTTCTGGGTTCTTTTTGATAAAGAACTCAACTTCTTTCTTGAGAGAGTTATAAGATTTTCTAGATCTTTTTGTTACCACTAAAACAAAAGATCCAGTGTTTACTTTATAAAACAGTAAATACAGGTTTTACACATTATGCAATAGCATATACTAAACCCTACTTTAAGTTAACTAAAACTTTCTATTTCTGGCTTAATGTATCTTTGTAAATCGTGCATGTATGTGACTCTACTTTGTTAGTTAATCTTGGCCTTTAATCTTGTACTCTTCAAGCTGCTTTTGTAGACTTTTCAAATCAGTGTTTTATTTATTTGTTGATTGATAATCTTGGATATTTAACTGGTCTGCATTTTATACTTTGAGTTTTACATCGAGATCTCCAGTTTGTTGTATAGATAACCCGACATCTTGATAAGTATAATGGTTTATCGAGATCTCTTATTACTCTATAGTAGTTTTGACTAATCGAAGTCTCTGAGTTCTCTATAAGAGAATTTGGCTTGTCGAGATCTCTGAATTTCTGCATAAAGAAAAGACTTGTCGATATCTCTGAAATATCTATTTGCATATTGACTTATCGATATGCCTGGGATCTCTAATGAGAGTTTGACTTGTCGATATCTCCAATCTTCACATCTTCATTTTGGCTTGTTGATATCTCTGAGTTCTTTAATGCAAAAATGACTTGTCGATATCTCCAATCTTCACATCTTCATTTTGGCTTGTCGATATCTCTGAGACTTCTCTATAAGCTTTTCTTAACTTCTCGATAAGTCATTATGGAGTTATCGAATGACTTCTTTATATGACTTGATCTGTGACTTGTAGATTTCCTGACTTAGAATTTTTTTCTTAAAACATAATTATTCAACTCCAAGATTCTTCACACTTTCTCTGAGGCATGATCTTCATGATCTTCTTCCAGAGTTAATTTTTAGGCTTGAGACTATTTACAGAAAAATACCATAGTCTAATCTATTTAAACTTTTACAGACTCAAGTAATACAATACAAAATACAAACTTAGATTATCATACAACTAACTTAGGGCTGTCAATTTGACTTAGTCTTGTTATAGTACAGGAATGTCTTGTACAACAATCTCCCCCAATTTGTGAGAAGATTTCTTATCACAAATTCATTCCTGGTAACAAGACTAACCCCAAGATACAATGAACAATAAGACTTTACATAAAAATTGACAGAATTACAACATTTATACATAAACGGTTTCTTGAGTTTAATAGATACATTCATTAATCAAACTTCTCATCTCATGTTTCTTTTCTAATGAGGTCCTTTAACTTTACAAGTATGAGCTTCTACAAGTTTGAGTTTATCAGCTAATGGATAATTGTCCAGGAAACCAACCCTTATTCTTGAGAATCTGCCAACCTTGATGTTTAGGAATTGTCCATCCTTGATAATTCTGCTCATCCCCTTTTCCTTGAGATCTTCAGATTTTTATATATACATGTCTATCTCCTCAATATACTTTATTTTCCTCTGCTCACTTTCAGCCTTGTTTCTTACTCTTCTTTCTTCCCTTTCTACCAACCATTCAGCCAAAATAGAATTTCATGCCTTAGTTGCAGAATCCTTATCCTTTAGTAAGCTTATCACTCTTTTGATCTCGGTGGGTGAAAATGTGTCCATTAAACTTTTGCCAAGAAATGTGAAGGTTCCATCCTAATAGTAGATTCTTACTTTCCTTAATGTTACAACCCAAACTCTGACCATTTCTTCAGCTAATCGTTGAAAGTGGTCTTCATCTGAGATGCATTAGTTTAGAGGTAGAAAATCACTTTGATTTAAGCAGTTCCAGATGGACCTCTCAGTTACTTGCAGTTTCTTTGGTTTTCTCCCAACAGATTTGTAATGAATTTTGGTTTGTAGCTTAACAGAAGGTAGGTTTGAGATTTTCTTTAGAGATGTTTGGTATGAGGTGATTGGTATTTTCAGAAAGGTGTTAGCAGTTTGTTTGTAGAAGAATTTTGGTTTTGAGATTTGAGGTGGTTTGGTATTTGAGTTTGTTGGCTTAGAAGATTGAGCTTGATTGTTTTGGATATTTAGGGTTTGTTGTTGTGGTTCTGAGGTGTCTTCCTTCTTCTTCTTCCTTCTTCTCTCTTCTCCTCTCTTCTCCCCTCTTCTTATCATCTTGCTTCTTCTCATTCTGCTTCTTATCTTTGCTGCCAGTTGCTTTATAGGTTTGACTTGGATTTGAGCCAGAAGGAGGTTGATCATCTTGCTTCTTCTCATCATCATCATTATCATTCTTTAAGTTGTATTTTAGGTTTGGCAACATGGTATCAACATTCACAATGTATCTATCAAGAATTTTGATCATCTCTTCATCTTCAGTTTTCTTGAACTTTTTGCATTTCAGATTAGATTGAAGAGTCATTATCAGCCTCATGTTTCCTCTTACACAATTCTTGGGAACAATGAAGAGTTTGCATTTATTAGTTTGAGGACAGATATAGGCTACCCATTGCTTGGATAGAGATAGGCTTCAGGAAAAGCATCTATCTGAGCCTTTTTGAGTTCATGAAGCAATTGGGTGTCCTCTGTGATAACTGCATGTACCTTGTCAATCATGACATCCAGCTCAGATGCTCTCAATTTCTGAATGTTGGAGAGAGACACATGTAGATATCTGTCTAGTTCACATTCACATTTGCTACAATCCTCTTCTCCAGAAAGTTGTCAAGTTTGACAATCAGCACTCTTACAAAGTTGATGTTATTGGTCAATGCTCTTTTGTAAGTGATGTAGTTGTTATGGAGAGATACCCTCACGCATGCTAGAAGTTCATTGAATTCTTGATCTTGACAAGGTCCTTCTAAAGCTTTTAGAAGTCTTTCCTTTCCAACATCTTTAGAGATTTGAGCTTTTGAAGAGATTTGACCAGTCTGAGTAGTTGATGTCAATTTGCTAGGCTTCTTTGATTTATCAGCATCCCCGGATTAGTGAATCTTTGCTTCCATCTCCCCCTTAGTCGTGGGAACAGGCATGAGTAGGGGAATTGGTATTTCTGGCCTCACAGTCTCAGGAAGTGCAGGAAATAGAATGTTAAGCTTTCCCATGATAGCTCCCAAAGCCATAGAATTTTGCATTTGTAAATGCTTGTGGGAGTCCACCAAGGTCTGGATGTCTACCTATTGACTCTGCACTAGATTAGTGAGAGCTTGCACTTGAGCTGTGAGTGAGTCATTGGAGGACTGCAAATTTGAAACTTGTTCTTGAAGAGCTTGAATTTGTAAATTTATGGATATAGAAGCAGGTTGTTGAGAACTTGAGGGAAGAGAGGCATTAAAGGTGTCTTGGACAGCTTGTTTGATTCCTTCCATAAGCAAAGTCAAAGGCTCATACCTACTTTGATGAAGCTGGTTCAATTTGGCTTTTGTATCATTGGAGTTGATTATATGTTGTTGAACCACCTCATGCAAAGCTATGAAGGATTGTCTTAGATTTTTGATATCCTTTTCTACAGTAGTCAAATCAACTCTTGCCATTTGATCAGCAAAATGTTGGAATTTAGAGGTGATTGTGACTTGAGAAGGAATAATCTCATCCATATTCTCTCTTACCAGCTTCCTAATCTTGTCTTCATCACCAGTCAATTTTATGTCTATTGCTTTACCAAACAGGTGAAAAACTTTGAGTTGAGCCTTGTGAACTTCATTAACTGCATCATAAACTTCTTCAGGAGTTAAGTCCTTTGCATTACTTCCCAGTATGGTCAAATAATCTTCCCTGAATTTGGCCAAAACAGCTTCCGTCTCAAGACTGTAATCCTTGTTCAGCCAAGCATCACAGTTGCCATCATGTTCAGCTTCATTAACAATTTTTGCTTGTTGCTCTTGGACCTCTGTCTGATATGTGAACATTATGGCCTGATAATCCTGGTTAGACATATCTATAAGATCATCTACTGTTGTTGGTTAAGTTTCAGCTGCCTGTAGCCATTGGGAAATGATGTGTGGTTGAGAAGTAGATGGTTGATCTGTTGGGTTAGAACCACCTGTGACTGAGGTCACAATTTGACTCACATATTGCTCTTTGGTTTTGACAGTTTGTTATTCCTCACTTGTGGTGGGAACCTCCATTGAATTGGAGGGGAGTTAGCTAGGTTACTGTCATATACTCTAGCCTCACACCCTTGCTCATTTTGCAATGAGCTTGCACTTAAATGTGCTAAACTTGCCTCCCCTATAGCAGGATCATTGGAAATTGTACTCCTAGCTTCAATTATGAGTGCAATTTCAGCTAGAGTTGTGAGGGGAGTTGTTATTGTAACAGGAACCTCCAATTGAATTGGAGAAGATTTAGATTGCTCCCCCTCAGGAGTACTACCCTCAAACCTTACAGCCTGTGAAGGCTGATTTGCACATAAAGGTGCATCTGTAACTACCATGGGGTCTTCAGTAAGAACTGATGGATCCCCCATGTTTGTGATGGTGTCATCAAGGTCTACCCCAGCTAGTAGCTTCTCCCCATCTAGATGTGGTGTCTGGGTGGTGAGCACAATTTCTTGAGCCATGTCAATTTAAGTTGAAAACACTTGAGGATTAGATTCAAGTGTTTGACTGTAAGATGAAGAAATTTTAGAAATCATATTTTGAATCTCAGATTGGAGTGTTGTAAGCTCCCCTTGAACCGAAGAGGGATCTTCAAGTGATGTGCTCTCCTTGTGTGTGCAATCCTTATGTCTCCTTTCATACACTTGAATTTGTTCAAGTGGTGTTTGTATAGACTCTTTATAGGGTGCACTAGGGAGAGTGCTCTTTTCAATAGAGACACCATATTGAGAGGATGCCCCTAGAGTCTGTTTTTGTCCCTATTTTACAACTGCATCCTTTTGAGAGGATGCAGAGGTGGCTTGAGTGGTCAGCTCAACTTGTTTAGCCTTCTTTGTCTTTTTGACCAAGGGTGACTCAAGTACGGTTTGTTCCTTACCACTCTCATTTATGATTGTCAGGTTTGCCTGCTTTCTCTTCTTTTTACTCACTTCACCCTTTTGAGAAGATGAAGTGGTTGGTTTCCTAGCTTCCAGTGGTACAGAAGAAGTGGTCTCAGCTTGGGAACGCCCATGTTGGTTGTCCTGTGTTTGTACTTCCACAGTGACATGAGCCATAACTGTACTAGATTCAACATTTGATCTCATATCAGGCATGGGATAAGGGTAAGTCTTGAACCTCTCCATCATGAATGAAGTGATTTTAAGACTTACAGTTACTGTGTTCTTTGTAGTAAGTGAGCCAAATATAATTTTGGAAACTTGCTTACAATTGCCTATTTTTGTGCTATCTATACCATTAAGTAAATGAATGTCTGACACTTTATGATTTAAAGTAGACATGATAAACCTAGGAAAAAAATTTCCTTACCTCTTACATCTAGGGGCATTGTGAGTCTAGTGGCAATTTCTTCCAGGATCAATAGACCAACATTCAAATATTTGTTCTGGTCTATGGAAAACATCAGCTTCTGCACCACACTTGATATGTTGTCATATGCTGCATTTCTATACGTGAAGGCCCTCACTATAAAATCAAACAATAAGGACCATTCCTTCATCGGGTTTGTTCTGTTCAGACTTGCTAGGTTGATTATTCCACCATAGTTTATGAACCCATGAACTCATCTAGCTCATCCTATGTTGGCACCTCCACCATATTTTCAGTTGGAAGACCCAAAGCTGCATTCACATCTAGCTCATTGAACTCTATTTGTTGGCCTCCAATTGAGCAAGTCACCACCATAGATACAGAGTTGTCATTCATAATTGTCCTCACCACAGCAGTTGTCCAGAATTCTTGTAGAACATCCAGGTACAGGATTGGGTTAGCAGTTAAAGCACCTGCAAGATATGACTCAGATAAAAACTTAACAAACCCGTTGAAAGAATCAGGGGCCTGATTAGCATCAGTAAAATCAAGGTAGTTAGTTCCATTCTTGGGGATATCAGCTCTCATATTGTTGAGTGCCATTGTTGTTGAGTAAGAAAGAATGGGTAAGAAAAATGAGAGAGAAAGAGCTTTAAATGAGAGAAAAATCGGTTTGGATTTGAAAATTAGGTCACTTAGAGTTCTCGAAGGCATAAGGATATGTATGTCGAGATGTCTGGGTATTTATAGTAAAAGGTAAATGACTAAAAAGAACTGAAAATGGATGTTTGGAATTTGTTTATCGAGAAGTCATATTAAGAGAATATATACATATCGATATATCATTTTCCAGATTCTTATCGAGAACTAGAAAAAGACTTATCTAGATGTCAAATAAATACCCAGTTTGTCCTAAATGGACTGAATTGTTTACAATTTTTATTTGAATAAATAAAAATAAAATTAGAATAATTTAATCAAAAGTATTTTACCAAAATAATTTATCAAATTAAATTATCTCAGTTCTGAGTTATTTATAAGTTTACCGTTTATACTTGTAGAGAACTCTGTGAGTTAACACTTATAGAAAACTCTACAATGACTTATCGATAAGTCATTGTAAAGCCTATCGAGAAGTCCTTCGAGAAGTCAGAAAATTGACTTATCGAGAACTCACTCGAGATATCTTAAAATGACTTGTTTATAAGTCAATTAGACTTATCGAGAACTTAGTTCTCTATATACTTTTGATCACTTTGATTAAGCCTTATGCTAATTTTGCATATTGAAAAAGCAAATCAACATTTAGACAGTTTTCTTAGAATTGAAAAATTCCAAGCTAAATTTTGAATATAAAAAAATAAATATATAGAGAAATCTGTAATATTTATAATCCATATTCCAGTTAATTTCCAATTAAATTAAATTAATTTTGATTCACTAGAAACTAATCTGCTGCAAAACATTAGCTGATTTCTTGCCTTAGGATGAAGAATTTAGCATTCATATTTCACCTACAAGTATAGTGAAAGTTGCTTCATCCAAAGGTTTAGTAAAAATGTCAGCTAACTATTTTTATGGTGGAACAAAAATGAGCTCTATGGTACATTTGTAGCATGTTCTCTAATAAAATGGTACCTTACATCAATGTGATTTGTTCTAGAATGATTAACTAGATTAGCCACAATAGATATAGCACTTGAATTGTCACACATAATTGGAATTTTGTGTAACACTAGGCCATAAACCATTAGCTGATTTCTAATCAAAAGCACTTGAGCACAAAACTTCCAGCAGCTATGTATTCAGCTTCAGCTGTGAAAGTTGATACAGATTATTGTTTCTTGCTATACTGGGATACAAGTCTTTGTCCAAGAAACTGACAGCTTCCACTAGTGTTCTTTCTGTCAACCCTACATCCTGCAAAATCTCCATCTGTGTATCCAACAGTTTCAAAACCTGTTCCCTTAGGATACTATAATACTAAGTTTGGAGTCCCCTTTATGTATCTAAAAATCCTCTTCATAGCCATCAAATATGATTCCTTTGGATTGGCTTGAAATCTTGCACACAGACATGTAGCAAACATGATTTCTGGCCTACTTGCAGTTAAGTACATCAAAGATCCAATCGTTCCTCTATTGATAAGTGGCATTTTATACCACTTAGAACGTCTTATAGTGTTTGTGTATTTCAGGGTATAACTTGCGTAATTAGGCAGATTTATCATAATAAGCCTAGAGGAGTACTTGGAATCCGTTGCGGGCAGTAGTGCGAAGAATTCAGCAAAATCAGAAGCAGAAAGTGGGATTTTCCAGAAGCTATGCAGGCGCCCACCTGGGATATGCAGGCGACCGCCTGGAGATGCAGGCGCCCGCGTGGGAACTGAGGCGGCCGCCTGGGGTCGTAAATTTAGAATCTGGATTTTCTAATTAAACTTCTATTGGGCTTCTAAGACTGCTGTTCCTTATGGACTCGTATATAAACCTACTAGAGAGATGTTTCACAATAACAAGTATCAAGCAACAAGTAAGGAGCAAAAAGAGAAGATTAAGAAGACCATTTTAGCACACCACAACGAAGAAGATGAAGCATATGTTATCTTGTGATTCTTTTATTCATTGTAACAGTGGATGCTAGTTTTCTTTACTTTGAACCTTAATACTCTTGTGACGTACTCTGTTTTTATTAAGTATTTTTATTAGTTTATATCATTGTGTTATTATCATGTTTTCATATGAACCCATGGTGACGATGAGTTCTATCATGGGCTAATCGTGATCATGGGGTCGTAGCGGATTTACTATGGATTTCCTTAGTTAATTGTTTAATACCTTGGTATATGATGATTGTATGATGTCTAGCATAGGTTGTGCTTAATCGTCTTATGTGCGTCGCGAACATATAAGATAGCTTATTAATCTCTTGTGAAGCGACAATGAATCTTGAGATTTAGAACTTGTCATGCTAGCATAGGTTCATGTATTGTATGCATGATTAGTGGGTAACTCTAACCGTTTTACTTGCCCTGTGTAATCATAATGAATAACTTGTGCTTAAATCATTATGTTGTCAAATTGTGTAGACATATAGGGTCTCAACATAATTGATGCCTATTCAACTTCTATCTTAATTGGAATGCTTGGTAGAATGGTACTTGTGCAATGAAAGTTGGCTTTTATCAGTTTCGTGTTGTTCGATTAATATCATCACTGTTACATGCTAAGGGTAATAACAATAACTATTGAATGAAGTAGTAATGAAGTTATGATCTCATGTGTGTTTAATATTGTGAATTCAAGTGTTAATTTAACTGTTTAATTCTCGTAGTTAATAATAGTTATTAATTAGTTAATCAACCTTAAGTGTTATTATCTTGACATTGAGAAGTAATCATACATTGGCGAGTAAGTGTTAATTGAGCATAATTAGTTAGAGTCTATGTGGGAACGAACTAGAAATCATTATGTACTACTTGCGAACGCATATACTTGCGTGAATTATTAGCGCATGCTTTGTGCCTAACAAGTTTTTGGCGCCGCTGCCGGGGACTCGGTGTTAGTTTGTTTAGTTTATGTACTTCCCATCAGTGGTCATTAGGACTCATTGATTAAGACTTGTTACTCATTGTTTCCGGTTGTGTTTCAGGTACTCTAGCGAGCATTTATGTAAACACATTCTCGCACTCGGAAGAGGACTCTAGATACGGCTGAGGAGACAGATTCACTACTTGACATTCTGTAGAAGTTAGATTTTGAAGATTCAGATAAAGAAAGTGAAAAGAAAGAACTGGTAATCATGGGTGATCGTATAGTTCCAGAAGATCCAGCTCTTATGGACTTTTCTCAGCCTAAAAATTGATGACATTCAGTCAAGCATCATTCATCCGGCTATTCAGGCCAATACTTTTGAAATTAAGCCGGTAACTATTCAGATGGTGCAGAATTCTGTTTCTTTCGGAGGTGCTGTGACTGAAGATTCCAACATGCATATCAGGAATTTTGTCGAGATCTACAGTACTTTCAAATATAATGATGTTATTGATGAGTCTATCAAGCTGAGGCTTTTCCCATTCTCTCTGAGGGATAAAGCTAAAGACTGGTTACATTTTCTACCAGCTGGGTCCATCAGTACTTGGGAAGATTTTTGCGCAAAAGTTTCTGGTGAAGTTCTATCCAATGGCCAAGACTGCAGCTATGAGGAGTGCTCTTACTCAGTTTGTGTAGCAACCAACAGAATCTATGTGCGAATCTTGGGAGCGCTATAAGGAGATGTTGAGAAAGTGTCCACATCATAATATGCCTGACTGGATGGTGATCACTGGGTTCTACAATGGTTTGGGGGCCCAATCTCGACCCATGCTCGATGCAGCTGCTGGAAGCGCCTTTTGGGCCAAAAGTTATACTGAGGCCTATAATCTAATTGAAACTATGGTTACAAACGAGCATCAAAACCCAACTCAAAGGATGATGCCTGGGAAGGTAGTAGGTATTCTGGAAGTTGATGCAGCTACAGCTATTCCAGCGCAGCTCCAAGCGCTGTCTATGAAGGTCGATTCTTTAGCCAACTATGGAGTCAATCAAATATCTATTGTCTGTGAGCTTTGTGCAGGCTCTCATGCTACGGATCAGTGTTCTCTTGTTAATGAATCTGTTCAGTATGTGAACAATTATCAGCGACCGCAGCAGCCTGTGCCAGCTACTTATCATCCTAATAACAGAAATTATCCCAATTTCAGCTGGAACAACAATCAGAATGATGTTCAGCAACCACACCAGCAAGCTGTAAGTAAACAATTTAATCCACCTAGATTCCAGCAACCTCAGCAATATGCTCAAAGGCAATCATATCATCAACAAGGAGGTGCTGCTTCACCTTCTAGTGCTGATTTCGAGGAGCTAAAGCGGTTGTGCAAAAGTCAGGTTGTTTCTATCAAGACCTTGGAGAATCCAATCGATCAAATAGCCAATGTCGTGCTCAATCGTCAACCTGGCACACTTCCCAGCGATACTGAAGTGCCAGGTAGGAAGGAAGCTAAAGAGCAAGTCAAAGCTGTTACCTTAAGGTCTAGAAAAGTTGTTGATGCTGAATAAGCAAAAGATGGAGAAGCTGAAGTTGTAGATGAAGAAGAGAAGCAAAAGGAGAAAGAGGGGGAACCAAGGAAGACTACTGTTGAACACACTCTGCCTGAGGGTAATACAGGGGAGAAACAGTTCTATCCGCCACCAACTTTTCCTAAGAGATTGCAAAAAGAAAAGCTGGATAAGCAATTCGGTAAGTTTCTGGAGGTGTTCAAGAAATTACACATCAACATACCTTTCGCTAAGGTCTGATACCTTAGAAAAAGCCTTATTGGGGGAATTTGACAGTGAAGATGAGGAAGATAATGAGCAACTACAATATCTAAATGCTTCTCCTTGGAAGCGAAAGCTAGACATGCCATTTGAATCTCTTGGTAATACTGATCTCAAGAATGCTGAGGGAAAGCTCAAACCATCTATTGAGGAAGCACCTACTTTGGAGCTTAAACCAGTGCTTGAACACTTGAGGTATGTTTATTTAGGTGATGCATCTACTTTGCCTGTTATTATTGCATCTGACCTTTCAGGTAGTGATGAGGACAAGCTTTTGAGGATCTTGAGAGAATTCAAATCGGCCATCGGATGGACCATAACAGATATAAAAGGGATCAGCCATTTGTACTGCATGCATAAAATTCTGCTAGAGAAAGGTAGCAATCCGACTGTTGAGCAACAACGAAGACTTAATCCTATCATGAAAGAAGTGGTGAAGAAGGAAATTCTAAAGTGTCTGGATGCAGGAATCATATATCCTATTTCTAACAGTTCTTGGGTGAGCCCCGTGCAATGTGTACCTAAGAAAGGAGGTATTACTTTGGTAGCAAATGAGAAGAACAAGCTCATCCACACTCGAACAGTCACAGGATGGAGGGTATGCATGGACTACAGGAAGTTGAATAAAGCCACGAGGAAGGATCACTTCCCTCTTCCATTTATTGATCAGATGCTTGACAGGTTGGCTGGTCATAAGTATTATTGTCTTTTGGATGGCTATTTGGGTTACAATCAGATTTGCATTGCACCAGAAGATCAAGAAAAGACTACTTTCACTTGTCCATTTGGCACGTTTTCTTTTCGCAGAGTTTCTTTTGGCTTATATGGTGCACCTGCCAGTTTTTAGAGATGCATGATGGCCATATTCTCTGATATGATTGGAAATAATGTCGAAGTGTTCATGGACGACTTCTCCGTCTTTGGACATTCGTTTGATGAATGTTTGAATAATCTCCGCATGGTGCTCAAAAGGTGTGTGGAAACTAATTTGGTGCTCAATTGGGAAAAATGTCACTTTATGGTGCAACAAGGCATCATTCTTGGGCATAAGGTCTCTTGCAAGGGCCTTAAGGTGGATAAAGCCAAGGTGGGGGTCATTGAAAATCTTCCGCCACCTATTTCTATTAAAGGAATCCGTAGTTTTCTTGGTCATGCGGGTTTTTATCGGTGTTTCATCAAGGACTTCTCTAAGTTATCTAAGCCGTTATGCAACTTGCTCGATAAAGATGTGCCTTTCAAATTTGATGATGAATGCTTGGCAGCATTCGAGACTCTCAAGAAGAGTTTAATAACTGCACCAGTTATTACACCACCTGATTGGACATAACCTTTTGACATGATGTGCGATGCAAGTGATTATGCAGTGGGAGCAGTTCTTGGGCAGCGCAAGAATAATATCTTTCATGTGGTCTACTATGCTAGTAAGACACTAAATGGAGCTCAAATGAACTACACCACTACTGAGAAGGAGCTCTTGGCTATAGTTTTTGGTTTCGAAAAATTTCGATCTTATCTACTTGGGACAAAGGTGACAGTATTCACTGATCACACTGCCATTCGCTATCTGGTCTCAAAGAAGGATTTGAAACCTAGACTTATTCGTTGGGTGCTCTTGCTACAGGAATTTGAGTTAGAGATCAAGGATTGAAAAGGTACTGAAAATCAAGTATCTGACCATCTCTCTAGATTGGAGAATCCCGATTATACTTCACATGATAAGATATTGATCAACGAATCTTTTTCGGATGAGTAGTTGTTCGCAGTTCAAGAGGAAGAGCCATGGTTCGCAGATAATGTGAAACTATCTTGTCAGCAATATAATGCCTCCTAATATGAATGCGGCTCAAAAGAAGAAGTTTCTGCATGAGGTGAAGTGGTACATGTGGGATGAACCATATTTGTTTAGACAAGGAGCTGACCAGATCATCAGGAGATGTATCCCATTCTGTGACACGGAGGGGATATTACGAGACTGTCATTCCACAATTTATGGTGGACATTATGGTGGTGAAAAGACAGCAGCTCGTATTCTTCAAGCAGGTTTTTTCTGGCCTACGTTGTTTAAGGATGCACATCAGTTCATTTTAAGGTGTGATCATTGCCAAAGAGTTGGGAATCCTACTAGAAAAGATGAGATGCCTTTAAATGTGATGCTTGAAGTTGAGGTCTTCGATATTTGTGGAATCGCTTTCATGGGACCATTTATCTCATCCTGCAATAATCAGTACATCTTGCTGGCAGACGATTATGTCTCGAAATGGGTAGCAGTCAAGGCTTTACCGATTAATGATCCAAAGGTAGTGTTGAGTTTTCTTCATAAGTAGATATTCACAAGGTTTGGAACACCACGAGTTATCATAAGTGATGAAGGGTCGCATTTCTGCAATCGTAAGTTCACTTCTATGATGCAGTGTTACAATGTGAATCATCGTATTGCTACTGCATATTATCCGTAAACTAATGGTCAAGCTGAAGTGTCTAATAGAGAGATCAAGCGCATTCTAGAGAAAGTTGTTTGTCCATCAAGGAAAGATTGGTCTTTGAAGCTCGATAAAGCTGTTTGGGCTTATAGAACAGCATACAAGACTCCACTTGGGATGTCCCCATTTTAACTTGTCTATGGTAAGGGATGTCATTTACCTGCGGAGCTTGAACATAGGCTTATTGAGCATTGAAGAAGTTAAACCTTGATCTAGATGCAGCTGGGAAGAAGTGAATGCTTCAGTTAAATAAACTTGATGAATTTCGACTTTAAGCGTACGAGAACAACAAAATGTACAAGGAAAAAGTAAAAAGGTGGCACGACAGGAAGCTATCTCCTAAGTCATTTGTTCCGGGGCAACAAGTTCTTTTATTCAACTCTCATCTCCGACTTTTTCCTGGAAAGTTGAAATCAAGGTGGTCTGGACCATTTATCGTCAAAACTGTGTTTATACATGGAGCGGTGGAGATTTTTGAGAACGATCCAGGACAAACATTCAAAGTAAATGGTCAGAGATTGAAGCTCTATAATGGGGATACAGCAAACCGGGAAGTGGTTAGTGTCGTGTTATTGTCAACTTGATCGAACTACTCTACGTCAAGCTAATGACGTAAAAGAAGCGCTTCTTGGGAGGCAACCCAAGATATGAGACCATAGGAACCCTTAGAATTTAGTACTCTATCCAAAAACTCAAAAAAAATCAGAATAAACTGGCTAAAATTTTTGTTTTCCAGGAACCTTCCAGGCGCCCGCCTACAGGTTTCTGGCGGCCGCTTGCTGCAGGCGCCCGCCTGCTGGTTCCAGGCGACCACCTGGGGACCTGGATTTTGAATATTCGGTTTTTAGCCTTATAAAAAAATATAAAAAATACAAAAACACAACACCACAGCAGTACAAACCCCATTACCCACGATTTTCTTCCTATAAATTAGCCACAACCCCACTCCTAATCTAATTCTAACCTAAATCCTACCCTATATATACACACAACCTCTCCATATACACTCCCATATACTTTCAACTTACAAACCCTTTCCAACACACAAAACACAACTCTTAAACTCTTATTCTCAGTTTCAATGGCCCCAAAGAGATCTCGAACTGTCGATAGCAGGAGCACCATTCCAACTGCTGATTCTTTAAGGAGTACTGCTAGAAGGCCCCGATTGGTAGATAGGGCTACTGAGGAGGAGTATGCTAGGCTTCTGGCTAAGCCGATTCTGAAGGAGAGGGGGTTATTGCCATCGGGGAGGTATGGTGAGTTATTGCCGATGATTGCAGAGAAGGGTTGGATTCCTTTTTATGAGTCACCTGATGCGGTCCTGATGAGTGTGGTTCGTGAGTTCTATGCGAACTCCAAGGTCGACAAGAATGGGTATTCTGTTGTTAGGGGGCTTACGGTTGATTATCAGCCCGAGGCGATTCGCCGTGTTATTGGACAGCGACAAAGAAAGCCCGGGAGGAGAATTGGAATGAGAAGACCCCTGAGGATTTTGACTCGGATTTGATTATTGCTACTTTCTATCAGCCGTGCACGGTGTAGAAGTTTAAGATGAGATCTAATGAGTATCGTTCTTTTCCGGCTGTTGTGATAAACAGGTATGCCCGTGCATGGAATGCCTTTATTTGTGCTAATATTTTGCCTTCTTCGCATGCACATTAGGTTACAATTGAGAGAGCCAGGTTCTTATGGGGGATTTTGAATGAGGAATATTATGTAGACCTTGGTGAGTTCATCTACCAAGGGATTTTGAAGTTTTTGATGGGGAGGACGCATTATAACATCCCGTATGCCTCTATTCTCATAAAGTTGTGCAAGGCAGTTGGAGTCCACTGGCCTTCTTATGAGCAGTTGCAGATGCCAGCCGCTCCTATTGATTCATCGATGCTGAATGCGATGCAGGAGTGGACGGGTGGACAGCCCGATGAGCATGGTTTGGGATATCGTCTTCCTGGAGGACGTCCAACAGCTGGTGCTACGACGACTAGGCCCAGTCAGGCTCATGGCGAGGCAGGTTCTTCTAGAGCCCAGGGAGGTGATGGTTCAGGGATGGTTGATGTCCAGTATAGGAGGCTTTCCAGGAGGATGGATGCGATGTATGAGTCGCAGAGTAGGTTTGCACAAGAGCTCACCCTAGCACTTGGGACTGCTTTCAGAGGCCTTGGAGCTGACATCCAGTGGCCCGTTTTTGGTGAGGACTCTGCTTATCCGCCTCCTGACACTCCACCCTCTGAGGGTGATGATGATGATGATAATTTCTCTGAGTAGGTATACCCTGTGTTCCTTTCTATTACCTTCACTGGGGATAGTGAAGATTTTAAGTTTGGGGGTGGTAGTTAAGGAACATATTTGTGTGTGTGTCATGTAGTTGCATATTCATGTTAGTTTAATTCATATAGCTGCATATTTTTTGCCATATAGTTTTTTTTTAGCTTTAGTATGTCATATAGCTCATGCATATACCATGATCCCTTTGTGTTGCTTTACCAATTGATATGTGATATTGATGCGAGTGTAGTGATAGCGTTAGAGTGATGTTGAATCTTGTTAGGTTGACATGCATGCTAGAAACACTTATAATTTCACTAAGTCTTATAGTATGCTTAAGGACTAGATTGTTGTCATGATTTGATGGTTTTTGAGGTTAATCTATTGATTATATTTAGAATGTATGATAGGCTCTTAATGATGAAGGCATGAAAAGATAGAAGTGGAGTAAAAATTGGAATTCATTGCTAGTTGTGGCTAGGCGTCAAATGCCTAGTAGCCGGCTCGTATTGTATGCGAGTAGTCTAGGGTTGAGCAAGATGGAGCGAAACACACTTGCTCGGAAATTGAAAAAAAAGAAGAAAAAACATAGAAAAAAAAGAAAAAAATATGGTTTAATGCATAACTGATCACGAGTGAGCTCTTTGGTATTTGACTTATTAAGTTCTTAGGGGACTTTGTGCCTAGTGACCTAAGGCTTTTATAATCTGGGATCCGCTAACCTAATGCTCGCTTAATGGATGCCATTGCATAAGTCTTTTTGGACCTCACTCATTACACGATCAAATAAGCATTTGTTTATTGTGTTGAATAAAAGCATGATTCTGTAATAAGCTCCAGTGATCTTATAGTGTTATAAGTTATTTTGTGTCTAGAATATATTCTTCGTATAATCTTGTGATTGCCTTGAGGATAATTGAGTTATGATAATTGGTCTAGTTTCGAAGCATCTGTTAAGCATTCGCACACACCACGTTTCTAGTTGTATGTGAGCTTGCGTGATTTGATTGATCTTTATTCGCCTAATTACATTTGTTGAGATGTTATGTGTTGGTTGGTTTAGTCATTACGATGGGGATCGCTGCATTTCATGTAGTTTGCATTCATGCATGTTTTTATTTTGGTTTTGAATCGGTGACGCTTGAGGACAAACATCGATTTAAGTTTGGGGATGTGATAAGTGGCATTTTATACCACTTAGAACGTCTTATAATGGCTTGAATTAATGTCTTGAAATCAAGTATTTTATGTATTTGATGCATTTTTCTAGTGTTTGTATATTTCAGGGTATAACTTGCGTAATTAGGGAGATTTCATCATAATAAGCCTAGGGGAGTACTTGGAATCAGTTGCGGGGAGTTGTGCGAAGAATTCAGAAAAATCGGAAGCAGAAAGTGGGATTTTCCAGAAGATGTGCAGGCGCCCGCCTGGGATATGCAGGCGACCGCCTGGAGATGCAGGCGCCCGCATGGGAACTGAGGCGACAACCTGGGGTCGTAAATTTAGGATCTGGATTTTCTAATTCAACTTCTATTGGGCTTCTGAGACTGCTGTTTCTTGTGGACTCTTATATAAACCTACTTGAGAGACATTTCACAATAACAAGTAACAAGCAAAAAGCAAAGAGCAAGGAGAGAAGATTAAGAAGACCATTTTAGCACAACACAACAAAGAAGAGGAAGCATACGTTATCTTGTGATTCTTTTATTCGTTGTAACAGTGGATGCTAATTTTCTTTACTTTGAACCTTAATACTCTTGTGACATACTCTATTTTTATTAAGTATTTTTATTAGTTTATATCGTTGCGTTATTATCATGTTTTCATATGAACCCATGGTGACGATGAGTTCTATCATAGGCTAATCGTGATCATAGGATCGTAGTGGATTTACTATGGATTTCCTTAGTTAATTGTTTAATACCTTGGTATATGATGATTGTATGATATCTAGCATAGGTTGTGCTTATTCGTCTTATGTGCGTCGCGAACATATAAGATAGCCTGTTAATCTCTTGGGAAGCGACAGTGAATCTTAAGATTTAGAACTTGCCATGCTAGCATAGGTTCATGTATTGTATGCATGATTAGTGGGCAACTCTAACCGTTTTACTTGCCCTATATAATCATAATCAATAACTTGCGCTTAAATCGTTATGTTGTCAAATTCTGTAGACATATAGGGTCTCAACATAATTGATGCCTATTCAACTTCTATCTTAATTGTGGATGCTTGGTAGAATGGTAATTATGGAACAAAAGTTGGCTTTTATCAGTTTCGTGTTGTTCGATTAATATCATCACCGTTACATGTTAAGGGTAATAACAATAACTATTGAATGAAGTAGTAATAAAGTTATGATCTCATGTGTGTTTAATATTGTGAATTCAAGTGTTAATTTAAGTATTTAATTCTCGTAGTTAATAGTAGTTATTAATTAGTTAATCAACCTTAAGTGTTATTGTCTTGATATTGAGAAGTAATCATATATTGGTGAGTAAGTGTTAATTGAACATAATTAGTCAGAGTCTCTGTGGGAACGAACTAGAAATCATTATGTACTACTTGCGAACGCGTATACTTGCGTGAATTATTAGCGCATACTCTGTGCCTAAAATCTATAGCTTGAGATATCTACACTCTTGCCCTTTTTATCTTCATCCAACTTCGTAGCTGTAGACATTAGTGTAGATGCAGGTGAACAATCAACCATACCAAACTTTTTCAATAGATCTTTGACATACTTGGTTTGGCTGATGAAGATTCCATCACTTCTTTGACTGACTTGAAGTCCAAGAAAGTAACTCAATTCCCCAATCATACTCATTTCATATTCACTCTGCACAAGCTTGGAGAATCTTTGACATAGTTTTTCATTAGTAGAACCAAAGATAATATCATCCACATAGATCTGAACTAGGATCATATCATCACCATGCTTCTTGTAGAAGAGAGTTTTGTCAATGGTTCCTCTAGTGAATCCATGTTTTAATAGAAAATCTGATAATGTGTCATACCAGGCTCTAGGTGCTTGTTTTAGTCCATAGAGAGCCTTGAGAAACTTGTATACAAAATTTGGAAATTCTGGATCTTCAAAGCCAAGTGGCTGTTACACATAAACTTCTTCTTCCAACTCACCATTAAAGAAAGAACTCTTGACATCCATTTGATATACTTTAATATATGAATGTGCAGCAAATGCAAGAAAAATCCTTATTGCTTCAAGTCTTGCAACTGGAGCAAAAGTTTCATCATAGTCAATTCATTCCTCCTATGAGTAGCCTTTTGAAACCAACCTTACTTTGTTTCTGGTGACAATTCTATTTTAATCCATCTTGTTCCTATACACCCACTTAGTTCCAATTACACTTCTATTCTTTGGTGCAGGAACCAACTCCCAAACTTTGTTTCTTTCAAACTGATTTAGCTCCTCTTGCATAGCAGATATCCGATCAGGATAAAGTAGAGCTTCTTCTATTTTCTTTGGCTCAAGTTGTGAAAGAAAACATGCATGTAGACATTTATTTGCAGTTGCACTTCTAGTCCTCACTCTAACAGTTGGATCACCAATAATTGCTTCTCTAGTGTGACTTCTATCCCACTTTCTGGTGTGAGTTTGTTGACTTGAGTTTTATGTATTCTCTTCACCATTGGCATGACTTGCAGAACCTTCTTCTCTATCTCCCCCTGAGTTTATGCTATCAAATTCAGGTACATGAGATGAGCTTCCATTCTCATGATTCACTTATTCAGTTAACTCTTCATCTATTCTGTGATTTTTGTTGACTTCAGCTTCATCATCAAAATCACTATCAATATTGAGATTTTCAAATTGTAGGGTCATAGCTTCATTTTCACTAAGGCATTCCATGCCTGGACATTTGTCATCACCAAAAGTAATATTTGTGCTCTCCATAATTTTCTTCAGATCAATCACATAGACTTTGTATGCAGTTCTCTCCAATGAATCTCCTATAAAATTTGCCTAAAAAACCTTAGAGTCAAATTTTCCCACATATTCAGAGTTGTCCTTCAAAACATAGCACTTGCCTCCAAACACATGAAGATGCTTCACAGTAGGCTTTCTTTTAGACAAGATTGAGTAGGGTGAATTGCCAAGATTCTTGTTAATGAGATATCTATTTTGAGTGTAGCATGCAGTGTTCACAGCTTCTTCCCAAAAACTTGTTGGCAGCTTTACATCTTGCAGCATTGTTCTAGCAGCCTCTACTAGTGTTCTATTCTTTCTCTCAACTACCCCATTTTGCTGAGGTATTCTAGCAGCTGAGAATTCTTGAACAATGCCCTTGTCGTTACAGAATTCAGTTAAGATTGCATTCTTGAATTCTGTTCCATAATCTTTTCTCAATCTTTTCACAGTATTCTGATCTTCAGCCTGCTTCTCAATCTTCTTGATGTGTTCAATTATGACGGTGGAGTCTCATCTTTGGAATGCATAAATTCTACCCATGTATATCTTGAGTACTCATCCACCATCACAAGTGCATATCTCTTTCTTGAAATTAATAGGACATTAACTGGTCCAAACACATCCATGTAAATAAGTTGCAAAGGTGCACTTATATAATTCACAATTTTACTCTTGTGACTTGATCTTTTCATTTTTCCTTTTTGACAAGCATCACAAACTTCATCTTGAGCAAACTCCAAGTTAGGCTTGTCTCTCACTAGCTCCTTTTTTACTAGAGTATTGATTGTCTTGAAATTCAAGTGAGATAGCTTCTTATGCCATAGCTTGCTTTGCTCTACAGATGCCTTGGTGTAGAAGTGATAAATTCCATCCTCATTTGCTGAGTCTAAGTCTGTAACAAATAAGGTTTTCTTCATTGCTCTTTTCAGAGCAACTTCACCAGTCTTTTTGCTGATAAAAATGCATTCTCCTTTGTCAAATGATACCTTGAATCCTTTGTCTGCAAATTGACTAACACTAAGGAGATTCACTTCAAGATCAGCTACCAGTGCTAAATCTTCAATGACAAAATTTCCAAAAATCAATTTGCCATATTCCATTGTAAAACCTTTGATGTTGTCTCGAAAAGTCACTAATGGGCCAGCCTTCTCCTCAAACTGTGATAGCAGAGTCATATCACCTATCATATGTCTTGAGCATCCACTGTCTATGATCCATATGACTTTCTTCTCTTTTCCCTGCACATAATGAGGATTAAGTGTGTTTATCAACCCAAGTAGTGTTGGGTACTTTCTTCTTGTTAACAAAATGAGCAGAACTAGAATGAGTTATTTCAGAAAGAATATTGTTCATTGACTGTTGTGCATTTTCCCTTTTTGATGTAGACCCAATTTTTACTTCTTTGAGGTCTACTCTCAGCTTGTGGTAACTTTTCATCACTTTCAAGTTGCAAGGGATGCAATCAAACTTGTCACAGAATGAGTAGGGATCATTTGCATTTGCTTCATTGTACTTGCATGCTCCTTCTACTGGCTTGCTAACAACCGTTTTTATAAAGGTGAGTTAGATGATTCATAGAGCCACATTTTTGACATTATTTTCTTGGAGCATCTGCAACAAATGCAAAGTTGTTGGTTTTGATTATTCCAATTTTCCCATTTCTTTTCTTTTTTTCTTTCTTGCATCTTCAGTTTTTACTTCCTTAGCAAGTGTCTTGGAATCTTGATTGACCATGGGCTTCTTTTCATCTTTGGAAGTTGGAGTTGTTTCTGTATTTTTCTTTTCATTTTCTCCATCAGCAATTTTTTGTTTTATAATCAACTCTTCTTCACTGAAATCTACTTCACATGCTTTGAACATAGGTGAACCAACCTTTCTCAGCATAGCTGGGACATCTTCATTTTCAGTTGTTTTTCCTTTACCATCTACAGTTTTCTTGTTGCTATTCAAAGCATCATAATCAAGACCAATAGCTTTGTTAGCACATGGCTTGTTTTTCTCATGGTACTAACCAACCAGCTCAGATGCAATCCTGAAAGACCTCAACTTTACTTCATTATTTTCCAGCTTCTCCCTCAACACAACTTCAATTTCAGCAGCACACTTTAGCTTATTTTTCATATATTCATTTTCTTGCTTGATTGACTAAAGCTTCACAACCAGTGGATCCATCTTTTGCTTCTCACTCTCAAGTTTCTCATTGGCTTTTATTAGCCTACTAACTTCCTCAGTAGCTTCTACCAAGCTAGTGTGTATATGAAACATCTCTACACTCATATTTTCCATAGTCTCCTTATATTGACTAGCATTTAAATCAATAGTGGTTGGAGTTGGTACCTTCGATTTTGAAGTGGATGCTTCTCCATGCTCAAAGGTCATTAGTGCATAGATTCCAACTTCTTCATCCTCAACATCATTATCAGTGTCACCCAACTCTTTCAATCTGCAATATAGGCTTTTCCAGACTGCTTCTTCAAGAGAGCTTCATACTTTGCTTCCAGTTCCAAGTAAGCTTTATCCTTCTTCACCTTTTTGGGCTTTCTGCATTCAATAGCAAAGTGAACCAACTAATCACAATTTAGGCACCTTATATTTATTCTGTACACAGATCCAGTTTTGTAGCCACCTTTGCTAGCTGTCTTGTACTGAGCTTTTGGTTTCCAATTGTTGCTGTTGGAAGATTGCCCCTTGCTTTTGAAAAACCTTGGCTTCTTGACTCTTATGTTTGAAAATTTCCTAGCCAAGTAAGCATGGATTGATCCATTTCATCTAGCTCATCCAGGGTGTAATATTCATCTTCCTATAGTTCCAATACAACTTGCTTCTGAGGTCCTTTGTTCTTTTGTTCCATTGCTTGAATAGCTGGAACTTGATCTTCTTGCTTATCTTCACTTTCTTCTCTGTCATCTTCTGTTAGGTCACACAACACTGTAGAAGGGGGTTGAATACAGTGTTATTACAATCAAATCGATTTTGAACACAAGTAACAGTAAACAGATATATTCAATATGATAAACTCTGTTATAATAGAACTGTTCTCTCTCAGTGATGAACAAATATCACTAAGAGCTGCTAGGTTACAATGTATAATCTTCTCGATAATGATAACACATAGTGTAAAACCTAAGCCTGTGTTTATATAGTACACAGTTACAAGATAACTTCTACTTGATATGGAATATAATTCTGTCTCCTAAAATATATCAATCAGATATTTTCTACAGGTCTTCCAGTCTTCTAACTCTTTTCATGCGTATCTTCTTTTGTTTTAGTCTCGATCTTCTACTGTAAATCAGCTTCCTTCCTTAACTGTAAATCCTCCCGCACATAAGTTCTGATATGACCTTAAGTTCTGATATTAAGTTCCGACTTCCAGTAAATCCTGATTTCAGTAAGTCCTGATATGACCTGTTTGTTAAGATCTGAAAACTAAACATGAATCATATTAGACATGACGTCTCAAATATATCTAACAATCTCCCCCAACTTGTAAATTATGCAAAATATACAAGTTAATAGATTTGATGATGTCAAAAACATTTAAGTACAAATGCAATAAGAGTTTAACTAGATAACTAACTACAACTTACAGTCCTTGTAGCTTTTACCAATCTCACTAAGTCAATCTAAATACATGATGATTCTTGACAAAACTTCATATCAGCTTTTCTTTTTTAATCCTCAGGACTTGAGATATTGTAGTCTTGACTTGCTTCATCTCTTCATCTTGACTTCCAATCTGGTAGATTGCAGTCCTTAAAGCAGAGATATGGTTTCTTTCTAAACCATCTTTCAGTCTTATTACCCTAGGATGAGAAGAATCTTCATTGTAGCACATACATTTTTCTTTCACTATCACTTCAAGCTTAGCATAATTCTTCTTCATTGGAATTTCACTTCCATCATCTTCAACAATATTATGAATGAATTATATAATTCTTGAACCAAAAATTCTTGCTTTATCTCTGATGGTCTTCAATATGAAGTTTGACCATCTCCTGGTAATATCAGGCTTTACCTCTAAAAGGTAATATGTCCTTCTATCTTCAAGAAATAGAATAAGATTTTCCTTAACATTGTGCTTGTCATGAGCATCCAGTACCACTTAAACAGAGATAACCTTATTAAGGTGTTTCTGTGTAACATCTTCAAGAGGTCGGTCAGTCAATAGAAATGGATCTCTAGTAGCAACTTCAACTCCTGTCTTGATCTTTGCTTCATCAGAACCTAGTCCAGCCATGTCTCTTGGTTCTCTAGCATTTAACCCAATAGTCATGAAAGTAGACAACAATTGGATTTTCTTTGGATCTGATGGTTTGACATTTTTCCACAGAAGTTTCTTTTTATCAGCTACTTCCATTTTGTCTAAATCAACTTGAGCACTGTCATAGGTTGACTTGATGACTTTATCAGAATTTGCTATTTCTGTTATAGCTTGAAGTTTCTTACTCTGAACAACTTGAGCCTTGTCAGAGGTTGTCTTTAATTCTTCAGAAATCTTCTTTCTTTTCAAAGTTTGAACATCTTCATCTTCAGCAAGATTATCATCAGTAACTTGAACCATTTTGCACACTAACTTTATCAGGATTTGAGGAACTTTCATCTCCAGTGGCTTGTGTAACACCCCCAAATCCGGGGTCGGGGATTCGGATTATCATGAGTTCCATTTCCCTTAATAACACTCAATCTTAATAAACAATCAACTACTCTGTACTGTGACCCCACAATAAACACACACACCACAAGTTATAGTCTCAGAGATGAATATCCAAAAATAACACGAGTCATTTTATTCCAAAATTATATGCCAATACACCTTAAAAGGGTTTCTGAATAATTTTACATTCTTTGCCATTATTACAATTGATAAAAATACATAAGTCTGGTACATCAAAAGTTGAAAGCCTAGCCTATTGGTAGTTCATACCTCAGCTACAGCGACATCAACATCTATAGGAAACTGCGGAACATTTCCTATCCGCTCGCGAATTGGGAGCTTGGTCTTGTTCATCTTTTCAATCGGTTGTTGTGTGATGAAAGAAGAAAGCAAGGGTGAGCAACTAGCCCACCAAAATAATGTGTATAATGATTAACAATATATGAGCATTCTCATAGTACTCATGAAAGTCTCGGTCAAAAGAAATGAACCAAGCTGATATCTTAACGCGGCCAAGTCGCAAAATATTCAGTATATATATATACATATATACTTTTCACAATCTTTGAAATCCTCTGACATGTATAATATACACAGAGTTCCAGTTTATAACTTTATAAAAATATCGTTGCAAGGTGATCTCATATATCTAACCTTGTCTCAACGTTTTTCTGAAACCTTTGTCATTTATAAGACAATCATTAACTAGATATAAGTTTAAACGATGAAGTTACAAGATACTCCAATATACTTATATCTATTCTGAATACTACTTGAACTACCACCGTTCAAGTTATAATTAGTTCATCCCATGGATTAAGCTAGAAGACAAAACTTGTATAGAATCAATCTTTAAAATATCATCAAAATAAAATGAAGTTATGAGATACTTCATTTGATGCAAACATCATTTTAAAAACTCGACCCTGCCAACACTCAACAATCACCCAACCGTAGCCTTTCTATCGAAGTGCTCTGGGTAGTGTTGCAGAAATATCCAATTGGATGATGAACTCATTACGGGAGTTTGTCGCGCCAGGAAGACCACTTACGATGATCAGTTGTAGTAGTGCAACCCCACCATTTTCTATATGTAGAGGAGAACCTGTCGGATTTACTTGTCAACCGAACAATGGACTCCTAAGGAATGTACTGTCTTAGCGGAACTTCCAGGCCATTTGGGCCAATATAATAAGGCTGGGCCGGCGCCACTCGACCACTTACGCCACTCCTAGTTCAGATGAAATCCATGACTCTGAAACGTAAAGCTCGTCCCCCCTTTCCCCAAGTAGAAACTTGTTGATACAGCTCCACTAAGAAGTCGTATCTAGTTGGAAAGGAAAACTCACCAATATTTCCCAGGTGATGCATGTTAATGGATTAACTGGTTCCAAGAATTTTACTTCCCGAGTGTTGGGTAAGTAATCAAAAACTCTTTTATCAAAACAGCAACTTTGTTGCGAATATAAAACAACCCATAGAGCCGTATCCCTCAGGTTTTGAGCGAGTATTTAAATCCCCTTCGAAAGGAGGATCTTAAATATAAAAATGAGTTTTGGGATCCGCCCTAACCTTTAAAATCATTTTGAAGACTCGAAAACATTTTTAAGAATGTTTGGAGTGATGCTGATTTAGTAAAATAAATCAGTCCCAATATATTAGAAAATATCTGAATATTATTATTTAAATAATATTCCCATAAAGAATAATCTTTATAAAAATAATTGAAGTAGAAGTTTTAAAACTTATACTTGCAATGAATATTAAATAACCAAAGATATACTTATACGAAAGTACTATCTTTATTTGAATAATCAAAAGTGAGTTTGATTATCGACACATTATTCCTTAATAAAATAAAGAATAATAATTAGTAAATAAACGGAGTCATAAGCCCTCGAATGAATATTCAAAATAATATTCATTAATAAAAATAAAGTTATCGAATATACCTTATTCGAATAATAGCCTTGAAAACTATTCATATATATATATATATATATATATATATATTCGGGAACATCGACTCCCGGTTTTAGAAAAATGTTCACCTTTGGGTCCCCTATACTAAGGGTATATGCAAATACCGCTTGTCTCTAGCATAGGTATTATCAACTGAATCAACAGATATATGTATCAAGATTACGAAACAGGCATGCATATATACCATATCACATGCTACAATATATCGCAAGAATTTGCTAATTAACCATCATGCATTTATCACAAGACAATGCATATACATATATACATCACAACAACAGTATAGCGGGTAGAAAACTTGCCTGAGTGCTCCCGGATAGACTTAAGCTTAGAGTGGGTCCGATAACCTATGAACAACAACATAAGTTGGAATTAGACCCCAGTCGCTTAAGAAACTAGACTTTAACCAATTGAACCCTACCGTTTGCTTATGGTCACTCCTACGCTTAACGAATCACCTAAGTCGTTCGAGTACCCTCGGCTCCACCATTTTTAATAAATTAACCATTAAGAGTTTTAAGGCGATTCTTTCGCGAGTACCTTACCAACTGCCTAATACACTTAACATAATTGTTTCATACCCCCATTTAGTCATTTAAAGTCCTTAACCAAGGTTTCAAAGTAAGGCGAGGGGTAATGGTTTGGTCACGAAACGCCGTTACTTAAAACGGTCGTTTCTCCTAAACCGTACATCGGAATCAAACGAACTACATATCAAAACGAAGCTCGTAACATGAACTATCTAATCATGGCAATGGTCAAAACCTAGCAGTGAGTGCACGGGTCCTAATGTTAAGAATAAAAACAGCCTAAAGTAAATCGGACATTACGACGGCTATATTTACGCGATTACCCAAATTTAAACCACTCCAAATCATCTCACAATCAACTCACAATCAACATCCCAACCAAACTCCATCCATACTTCATCATAACAGCCCCAACAACTCCACATTATCAATTTATACTATTCTTAAACATGAATTTAAACTACACTTAAGTTCATTAATCAACAATCCAAGAATTACCACTCCAAAAACTTCACAAAACCAACTAATCTCTACATTCACAACAAACAAGCCTCTCATGAAATATAACAACAAAACTAAACCTAATACTCAAGTAAATTTAGGGTTTGGAGGGGTTATACCTTCCTTGGAGAGTGGAGAATCAAGTAATTAGCTTGGAATCACCCTTAAAAGTCCTTATCCAAGCTTAATCTAAACAAAAACTCAAGAACAAAAATTTTAGTTCTTGAAAAACACTATTCACCATCTTCTTCCATGATTTTTAGGAAGAGATTATGAAGGAATTTGGAGCTTAGATTCATAGGATAACTATATCTAAGTACAAGGAACCTTGGATAATTACCTCACGATTTAACAATGCTTGGAGCTTGAATTTGGATTTTCTTATCCTTGAAAATGAAGGAAAGCCGAGAGCTTGATGAAGAAAATGGAGTGTTTTGTGTTTTTTGATTTGTTTGCTTGGTTGCTAGCTTTTGTTTTTGATTAATTACCTTTTTACCCATGAAAAATTGGGTGGTTATTAATCAAGCACACCTCCTTCCCTTATGTCATGCTTATGTCACCTTTCCTATGTCATCTTGTTGGTTTGATGACATCATCATCCCTAACCTCTTTGATTAACTCTTAATTGCTTGCCTAATGACCTCTGATCTGTTATACGGTTCGCTTAACTTTCGTTCTCGTTTATCGTTTGAGGGATCATACCCGGGATCTTATTACTTGGGTTCCCTTAACCTTTCTCAATACATTATATTCCTTTTATGATCCTCTCTTATAATCCTTGAATTTAAATCCTTTTTATCCTGTTACCTTATACTCAATTCTTTCGGTATCTGGTGGATTTTCGGGAAAAATCAAAGTGTTCAGATTTGAATTCTGACGATCTTTACATACACTTATATACCACATAGAGTACTAATTATATCCCAGAAGATCAATAAAAGAACCCCTACATAGTGTGGCATGAAAAGTTTTCTTATTCAGCATAATCAGCAAAATACTATTCATAAGGGTTTCAAAAATTCCAAAAATTTGGGGTTATTACAGTCTCCCCTCCTTAAAAGGATTTTGTCCCGGAATCAGATAGAAAATGAATAGGGATACTCTCTTAGCATTACACTTTCTAACTCTCAAGTAAATTTTCCCACATTGTGGTTCTTCCATCAAACTCTGAATAGTTTGATAACCCTTCTCCTAAGCACTTGTCCCTTTTTCAGTCTATAACCCTTTCTGGTTGCTCCATATAGGTTACGTCTGGTTGCATGTCTATGCGCTCATATGCCCCTATTTATCTGGCATCCGAATTACACTTCCTTAACATTGATACGTGAAACACGTTATGACTTGCTACATGCTCGGGGGTAGGGCTAGCTCATATGCTATCTTCCCAATACGTCTTAATATATCCAAGGGTCCAACAATTCATGGACTTAAACTTTCCTTTCTTTCCAACCCTCGTCAATTCCTTTTTTTTAAGAGAATACTTTTAACAATACAAGGTTCCCTCCTTCATACTCTTTGTCCTTTCTTTGTCAAATCAGCATACTTCTTAAGTCCATCTTGGGCTACTCCCAGCGGTCCTCTGATTAGATCTATTATATTCTTGGTCCTTTGGACCACTGCTGGTCCGAGCATCTTGCGCTCTACAACTTTATTCTAACATAAGGGAGATCGACATTGTCTTCCCTCAAAGATCTCATAAGACGACATCTCGATACCTGACATACGATCTATTATCATGAGAAAACTCATCCGCGTTAAGTGATCATTCCAAATTCTTCCAAGTCTAATGCACAGACTCTTATTATAGCTTTTAGCATTAGAGCTTTTGCTTCTCAATAACCATTCCTTTCCAGTTCGTAATCGCTACTACCTTCCGTTCCTAATATTATACTGGTTACACCTTTGCTCGTTAGCATTCTATAACTGTAACACCCCCAGATCCGGGGTCGGGAATCCGGGTCGTCACGGTCTTTCTTTCCATAATATCACTTCACTTAATTAATAATAATTAACCTTATGCTATGACCCCACACTTACACACACCACAACCCGTTATAGTCTCAGAGATGAAATTGAAATAAGTACAAGTCCTTGAATCCACAATTTAAAAGTTATTACAACCCAAAATGATTACTTGATAAATTTACAGTTAATTGCCATTATCTGCCACAAGTTATAATTATACAATATTTGGTTCCCAAAAGTAGAATGCCTGATCTACCAATAGATCTACCTCTACAGCTATAGCAGCTACAACATCAACAGGAAGATACGGGACGCTTCCCACGCGCTTGCGCTGGGTCTGCTTGAGTCTGGCCATCTTTCCTAACTGTTGTTGTGTGATGAAGAAATGAAGCAAGAGTGAGCATTACAGCTCGCAAGATAATATATAGTGTAAACAATAATGCAAGTATCTAAATGGATAACTTACTAGAATCCTTTATCAAGTGTAAGGTAATTACTTACTGGATATAAGTTTTAAGAAAGATGAAGTTACCAATTACTTCATTATACTATACCATTTTTGAAATCTACTTGAACTATTACTGTTCAAAGTATAATAAGTTTCAAAAGGTCATCCCATAGATGAGACCATAAGTTAGAACTTGAATAGATTCAATCTTTGAAATATTTTTAAAGGAAATGAAGTTACGAGATACTTCATTCAATGGGAACACCATTATAACTGTTTGACCCTGTCAATGCTTCGGTAACCACCCATTCGTAGCCTTTCGATCGAAATGCTACGGGTAGTGTTGCAGAATTATCCAACTGGATGATGAACTCATTACGGGAGTTTTGTCGCGCCAGGAAGACCACTTACGATGATCAGTCGTAGTAGTGCAACCCCACCATTTTCTACATGTAGAGGAGAACCTGTCGGATTTACTTGTCAACCGAACACTGGACTCCTAAGGAATGTACCATCTTAGCAGAACTTCCAGGTCATTTGGGGCAATATAATAAGGCTGGGCCGGCGCCACTCGACCACTTACGCCACTCCTAGTTCAGATGAAATCCATGACTCTGAAACGTAAAGCTCTTCCTCACCTTCCCCAAGTAGAAACTTGTTGATACGACTCCACCAAGAAGTCATATCTAGTTGGAAAGGAAAACTCACCGATATTTCCCAGGCGATGCCTGTTAATGGATTAACTTGTTCCAAGAATTTTACTTCCCGAGTATTGGGTAAGTAATCAAAAACTCTTTTATCAAGACAGCAACCTTGTTGCGAATATAAAACACACCACAGAGCCGGATCCCTCAGGTTTTGAGCGAGTATTTAAATCCCCTTCGAAAGGAGGATCTTAAATATAAAATGAGTTTTGGGATCCGCTCTAACTTTTAAAATCATTTTGAAGACTCGCAAAACATTTTTAAGAATGTTTGGAGTAATGCTGATTTAATAAAATAAATCAGTCCCAGTATATTAGAAAATATCTGAATATTATTATTTAAATAATATTCCCATAAAGAATAATCTTTATAAAAATAATTGAAGTAGAAGTTGTAAAACTTATACTTGAAATGAATCTTAAATAACCAAAGATGTACTTATACGAAAGTATTATCTTTATTTGAATAATCAAAAGTAAGTTTGATTATCGACACATTATTCTTTAATAAAATAAAGAATATTATTTAGTAAATAATCGGAGTCATAAGTCCTCGAATGAATATTCAAATAATAATATTCATTAATAAAATAAACGGAGTCATAAGCTCTCGAATGAAAATTCAAGATAATATTCATTAATAAAATAAAGTTATCGAATAAACCTTATTCGATTCATAGTTTTGAAAACTATTCATATATACATATATATATGTATATATATTATACTCGGGAGCCTCGACACCCGGTTTTAGAAAAAGTTCACCTTTGGGTCCCCTATACTAAGGGTATATGCAAATTACCGCTTATCTCTAGCATATATATTATCAACTGAATCAACAGATATATGTGTCAAGAATACGAAACAGGCATGCATATATACCATATCACATGCTACAATATATCGCAAGAATTTTCTAAATAACCATTATGCATTTATCACAAGATAATGCATGTACAAATGTATACATCACAACAACAGTATAACTGATAGAAAACTTGCTTGAGCGACTGGGGGTTATAAATGGCTTGGGACGAGTCTGGTAACCTATAAACAACATATAAGTTGGAATTAAACCAAAGACACTTATAAATCTATACTTTAACCAATTTAGACTCTAACGCTCGCTTTGCACTTACTGATTCTCTTAAGTCGCTCGAGTACCCTCGGCTCCACCATTTTTAATAAATTAACCATTACGAGTTTTAAGGTGATTCTTTCGCGAGTGTCTTACCAACTGCCTAACACACTTTACATAAATGTTTCATACTCCAATTAGTCCTTTTAGGTCTTTAACCTATGTTTCAAAGTAAGGCGAGGGGTAATGATTCGTTCGCGAAACGTCGTTACTTAAAACGACCGTTTCTCCTAAACCGTACATCGGAATCAAACGAACTACATATCAAAATGAAGATTGTAACATGAACTTCTAATCATGGCAATGGTCAAAACCTAGCAGTGAGTTCACGGGTCCTAATGTCAAGAACAAAAACAGCCTAAAGTAAATCGGAAATTACGACGACATGTTTACGCGATTACCCAAGTTTAAAACACTCCAATTCAACCCACAATCAATCCACAATCACAACCCAATCAAAACTCCATCCATACTACATCATAACAGCCCCAACAACTCAACATTAACAATTTATACTTATTCTTAAACTTGAATTTAACTACACTTAAGTTCATTAATCAACAATCCAAGAATTACCACTCCAAAACTTCACAAAACTAACTAATCTCTACATTCACAACAAGAAAGCCTCCCATGAATTAAAATCAACAAAACTAAACCTAATTACTCAAATAAAGTTAGGGTTTGGAGGGGTTATACCTTCCTTGGAGAGTGGAGAATCAAGAGAATGGCTTGGAATCACCCTTAAAGTCCTTATCCAAGCTTAAACTAAACAAAACTTCAAGAACAAAAATTTTAGTTCTTGAAAAACACTATTCACCATCTTCTTCCATGATTTTTAGGAAGAGATTGTGAATGATTTAGGAGCTCAAACTTATAGGATATTCATAACTATGCATAAGGAGTCTTAGATAATTACCTTGTGATTTAACAAAGCTTGGAACTTGGTTTTTGATTTTCTTGCTTTGGAAAAGAAGAAAAAGCCGAGAGCTCCTTGGATGAAGAAATGAAATGATTTTGTGTTTTGCTTTGATTTGTTTTGGTTGGTTGATTTTTTGATTTGTTTTGTTTTGTTACCTTTTTACCATGGTAATTTTTGTGTGGTTCTAATTCAACAAACAACACACTTGCTTGGTCATGCTTATGTCACCATGTGATGTCACCCTCCCTCCTTTGTCCTCATCTCATTGGTTTGATGACATCATCCCCACTAATCTCTTTGATTAGCTTTTAATTATTTGGCTAATGACCGCTGATCTGTTATACGGTTCGCTTAACTTTCGTTTTCGTTTATCGTTTGAGGGATCATACCCGGGATCTTATTACTTAGGTTTCCTTAACCTTTCTCGATACATTATATTCCTTTTATGATCATCTCTTAAAATCCTCGAATTTAAATCCTTTTTATCCTTTTACCTTATACTCAATTCTTTCGATATCTGGTGAATTTTCGGGAAAAATCAAAAGGTTCAAATTTGGATTCTGACGATCTTTACATACACTTATATATCATATAGAGTACAAATAAAATCTCAGAATATCCATAAAAGAACCCCTACATAGTGTGGCATGAACAATTTTCTTATTCAGCAATATCTGCAAAAACACTATTCATAAGGGTTACAAAAAAAAGTTCAAAATTTTGGGGTTATTACAATAACCTTTTAATAATCGCGTCAACCTTAGTATCACGAACGCGTTAGAATCGGAATACCACCATACTTGGTACCACTTCCTCTCTAGCTGCCTCCATCTTCGAAAGCTTGGTCCTTCATATAGAAGTAAAAGAATTTATTGAGAGATCACTATGATCATGAACACTTGTTACATTGCATAGTTAGTACAGAAGGTGGCCAGCCTTTAGTACTTGACAAGCAATTAAACAATAGATGGTATCCTACTCGGCTTCTATCACACAGATAAATAGTCATTCGGCAATACCTCCCCTTCTGGAAGGGTTGTTCTTCTCAGTTTATATGAAATGAAAAGAAGAGATAAGAACGAATTGAAGAGAATTGTATATATGAAAAAATATACTGCCACAAAATATCTGGCTTGGAACCTACCTCTGAACTATAGAGGTTTGTCATAGGAGAACAAAACATATGTATATATATATCAACATCAAGTATTATCGCATCGTATTTTGCATGCTTAAATATTTTTGCTATTCCGTCCATCATTCTATGGACCCATGCTCTTCCTCGAGCTTATACACGATCACCTTTGAAACTCCCTCGATATCAAAAATCGAATCTGGGATCTCATTCTAGACATCATCGTTACTAGAATTCTATGCTTGCACCGCAACCTTCCTCGTATAGTAATACGACTCTCTATTGATAAGAAGGAATAATATTCAATAGGTAAATAATCGACCTAGTTTTTCTATCAAAGATAACTTATATGTCAACATGACACGATTAGTGGTACTCAATCTCAACATCCATTCCAATACAACTCTCACGGTTGTAATCATCTCATTACTCGCAGAATCATTGCTGCATTACTATGGTCCACCACTAACCTACTGTCGTCATTCACTTTCCATGAAATCTTAATATCTAACCATACGGAGTCCATACATGTAGTATAGAATTCCTCTAAGGAGTTAACATAATCACCATTCATAATTCATGAAGAACACTCCAAATTCTGACGTACTTTCATGACATGAAGCAGATAAAATTGCAGAAGAGTTTCAATCAAAGCAATGATAGCAGGTTAATACCATTCTTAATCATATGCCTTCAATAGAAGACTTAACTCAAAGGTTTGTTTAGTCCTTTTTGAAACATGGTCCTGGCTTATTCTCAATATAGGACCTTCTAGGATAGATAGCCGGCTCATGGCGATTACACGAATTAAACCTTTACCAAACTACTATTACGGTTGGGTATTGCACAATCATCAGAAGGAATGTCAATATTCCAAACCATAATACAATCTTCCCGGCTTCAACCATCATCACTGTATTCCTCTCGCACGAGCGCCTATAATCATCCTCTTACATTTAAAGTGTCGGCCACCTCTTTGGCCTTTCCTGATAGTAAAATTTCCTTACAGTCAATGTCATTTTAACCACCTCCAAATAAATTTTCTACCTTATTTCAATCACTGCTTTTGTGAAGATGTTTTCCTTTAAATCTGATGAGTAAAAAAAAATATCACCATTTTTCCATAAGTTATTGCCTCAGTCTTTAGAGGTTAATCACTGTCACGACTGACTCTCAATCATACTTAGAACATCTTTTATCTTAGGCCCTAATTGCCCTGAACAATTTCGACCTTTACTGGTTCGATCCATACTTTCTCATGGTTTAACACGTGCCCCACTTGGCATCATTATAATTACGTCATATTTCCTTTATCAACATTTCTATTCTTGAGAATTTTGAATATTACATTTCTCCTTGTAAAACCTCTAAGGTTATCCTTGAATCATTCCTCCTGTATTCCCTAGATACAGGGCATATCAAAATACTATATACTAATACTAGAACCATTGTCTATGTACTTCTGAAAAAATTTCTCTACTGATCTTTAAAGGTTGTTGTTACCTTAATCCTTTCCAATTCATACTGTCAAAACTCATGCTTTCCCTTTTAAGGGTGAAATTCCAACCTTTATGCATTCCCCTAGGATTCATTTTAAGTTACCGATGTTCTATCCTTAATTCCACCTTTAAAAAGGTACATGCATCCTTCCATGGATAATCAAGTCATATATCCCTGATAAGGGTGTCTTATTCAATCATTCCCACCTCGATAGTACATGCCTAATTTCACAATAACATTTATATTCAAAATGAGGTCAATCAATATGGCCTCCAAAAGATAACAACGGTTATCCGCTTTTCTTGCCCAAATTGGGTAACGATAACAAGGATGTTCTGGAAGATATTGGTCGTGTTCAACGTGAACTTCTTCTTAATAATTCCTTATTTACTTTTGTTGTTTATCTTAACAGTCATCTCAATGTTGGGATATCTTTCATACCTGGCGTCTCCCTTTCTGGGTATCAAGCCACCAGTTTTACACTTCACATTCTTGAAGGTCACTTACTTCATCAAATTTTCCTAATTTCTTACTTTCTTGTCTCCTTAGTCTATCCGCGTCTCATTATTTATCCTTCGAACTATCTCAAGGTTTCCTCGGATCCTCCCAACTTACAGGGAATAAAATATATGTATCTCTTATGCCTTCAACCATCAATTTTTAACTCATGGTGAATCACCCTCATCCTGACGATTACATACTTTTCTATTTCTATTGCTACGAGTCTTTAGGGTTTCCTCATACCCAACTCCCTTATCATTCCTCAAACTCTATTGCCTTTATATTCCTTTTTATTTTCCTTTCTCTTATCATTATTTCATGAACCAACACAACATAAGCATTGATTTCAAACATCCCGTCATTCTGGATTCGTGTCCTCAGAACGAATCTTGACAACTTTTACAACTTAGATTCATAATTCATCATACTCGTCCGCCTTTGTTCTGGCTCTAAAGCTTTTACACTATCTCCATAACCTTGGGAAGTACTTTCCTAAAAATAATTGACTGAACTTTAATCAGTTTATTATAACCTCTGGCTCCGTGCCTTCCTTGGACTTTCACCAGCGGGTGGCCTCTCTCTTAGGAGGGTAAGTGACAAAACAGTCTTTTGTGATTCGTCAATCATTTAGAATCTCAAATGATTCCTATATTTCCTTTAGCCAGGCTCTTCCCTCGACTGGGTCAGCTTGTTCCTTGGAACTCTGAGAGCTTAGCGACTTAAAGGTCCTGAAAGAATTTCTCACCGCATTGTTTCCTTAGGGTCGTGGTTGGGGACAATAGTCTAAGTTCTGTCTAGAAAGGTCCATAAATTTTCGTATAGGAGTACCATCTCGGGTCTCCTTTCCTTACTCGACTTTTGTTTCCTTAGTCTGAACATTCCCTCCTCCTCCCCATAATCGGGGTCATCCTACATATTTTAAATCCTCATTTTCCACTTCATCATGTTATGGGTTCCTTCTATCTTGATGGCGACCTCCCTGACTATCACGTTCAGGGTTTGCTCTAAATCTTATTTCTCAAACTAGCTTTCATCTAAGATCTCATCTTTAAGCTCTTGAACATTTGGAACCCAAATTCTGTAGGAATACCTCATTATTCCCTTATCATCTTTCTCAGTATTAATCTCTTATCTATTTGTTGGCTCTCTGCCTTCATTCATCACTTTTTCTGGCACAATCTGTTCTTTTCCAATAATTCGGGCTGTATTGCAATCTCAAATAGCTTTTCGGTACCGGCTCCGGTTACCTTCACTTCTATTTCCATTTTCTCAAAATCTCTTATCAACACTCCCAAAGAAATTTTCATCTTGAGTCTCTCCTTTATACTAAGGGCATTAGCCACCATTTTGGCTTTCCCTGGATGATAAAGAATCTCATAATCGTAATCCTTGATTAGCTCTAACCACCTCCTCTGGCGCATGTTGAGCTCTTTCTGTGTGAAAATGCACTAGAGCACTTATGGCTTGTGTAAATCTCGCAGTTCTCTCCATACAAGTAGTGCCTCTAATCTTTAGGGAAAAACTACTGCCACGAGCCCAAGCTCATGGGTGGGGATACCGAATTTTATATTCCCTTAATTTTCTTGACGCGTACGCGAGTACCTTGTTGTGCTGTATAAGAGCACCCTAATTCCTTATGCAAAGCGTCAATACAAATCACAAAATCTCCTTTTTCCATCCGATAATGCCAACATAGGGGCCGTCACCAACCTTTGCTTCAGTTGTTAAAAGCTTTTCTCGTATTTCTCTGTCTATTCAAACTTCTCAGTCTTACGAGTAAGCCGCGTTAAAGGGGCTACTATCTTTACAAACTTGAACGAACCTCCGGTAGTGACCGGCCATTCCTACCTATGGTAGTTTTCCTAACCATGGTCATCAATTCCTCAATGGTCCTTTTATTCATTCTTGTTAGGATCCTCCACGAGATCCTCCTCAGCAACAATCCCATCTAGGACAACATCCTCAACCACTACATCCTCAATATGAACATCATCCGGTCATGCGTTAGGACGCTCTATTGGATCCACAATCTGATCTCCAATAACTAATAAACATCATCGCGTTGTTGCTCCTCAACCTCAGGGTTCGGAGTCCCGCTACCATCTACGATAACGAACTACGCTTCTATCACGATATTTATAAGGGTTCCCATAAGGGTTTTAACAGTCAGTACTACGTTAGGTAGCCCGACTATGAACTTGGCAAGAGTTCTTATTATCTTAGTGAACTTATTATTTTAACGTCATATCATCTCTGAGGTTTATAACGCTTGGCTCTGATACCATTTCTGTAACACCCCCAAATCCGGGGTCGGGGATTCGGGTTGTCACGAGTTCCATTTCCCTTAATAACACCCAATCTTAATAAACAATCAACTACTCTGTACTGTGACCCCACAATAAACACACACACCACAAGTTATAGTCTCAGAGATGAATATCCAAAAATAACACGAGTCATTTTATTCCAAAATTTTATGCCAATACACCTTAAAAGGGTTTCTGAATAATTTTACATTCTTTGCCATTATTACAATTGATAAAGATACATAAGTCTGGTACATCAAAAGTTGAAAGCCTAGCCTATTGGTAGTTCCCACCTCAGCTACAGTGACATCAACGCCTATAGAAAACTGCGGAACGTTTCCTATCCGCTCGCGAATTGAGAGCTTGGTCCTGTTCATCTTTTCTATCTGTTGTTGTGTGATGAAAGAAGAAAGCAATGGTGAGCAACAAGCCCACCAAAATAATATGTATAATGATTAACAATATATGAGCATTCTCATAGTACTCATGAAAGTCTTGGTCAAAAGAAATGAACCAAGCTGATATCTTAACGCGACCAAGTCGCAAAATATTCAGTATATATATATACATATATACTTTTCACAATCTTTGAAATCCTCTGACATGTATAATATACACAGAGTTCCAGTTTATAACTTTATAAAAATATCGTTGCAAGGTGATCTCATATATCTAACCTTGTCTCAACGTTTTTCTGAAACCTTTGTCATTCATAAGACAATCATTAACTAGATATAAGTTTAAAAGATGAAGTTACAAGATACTCCAATATACTTATATCTTTTCTGAATACTACTTGAACTACCACCGTTCAAGTTATAATTAGTTCATCCCATAGATTAAGCTACAAGACAAAACTTGTATAGAATCAATCTTTAAAATATCATCAAAATAAAATGAAGTTATGAGATACTTTATTTGATGCAAACATCATTTTGAAAACTCGACCCTGTCAACACTCAACAATCACCCAACCGTAGCCTTTCTATCGAAGTGCTCTGGGTAGTGTTGCAGAAATATCCAATTGGATAATGAACTCATTACGGGAGTTTGTCGCGCCAGGAAGACCACTTACGATGATCAGTCGTAGTAGTGCAACCCCACCATTTTCTACATGTAGAGGAGAACCTGTCGGATTTACTTGTCAACCGAACAATGGACTCCTAAGGAATGTACCGTCTTAGCGGAACTTCCAGGCCATTTGGGCCAATATAATAAGGCTGGGCCGGCGCCACTCGACCACTTACGCCACTCCTAGTTCAGATGAAATCCATGACTCTGAAACGTAAAGCTCGTCCCCTCTTTCCCCAAGTAGAAACTTGTTGATACGGCTCCACCAAGAAGTCGTATCTAGTTGGAAAGGAAAACTCACCAATATTTCCCAGGCGATGCCTGTTAATGGATTAACTGGTTCCAAGAATTTTACTTCCCGAGTGTTGGGTAAGTAATCAAAAACTCTTTTATCAAAACAACAACTTTGTTGCGAATATAAAACAACCCACAGAGCCGGATCCCTCAGGTTTTGAGCGAGTATTTAAATCCCCTTCGAAAGGAGGATCTTAAATATAAAAATGAGTTTTGGGATCCGCCCTAACCTTTAAAATCATTTTGAAGACTCGAAAACATTTTTAAGAATGTTTGGAATGATGCTGATTTAGTAAAATAAATCAGTCCCAATATATTAGAAAATATCTGAATATTATTATTTAAATAATATTCCCATAAAGAGTAATCTTTATAAAAATAATTGAAGTAGAAGTTTTAAAACTTATACTTGCAATGAATATTAAATAACCAAAGATATACTTATACGAAAGTACTATCTTTATTTGAATAATCAAAAGTGAGTTTGATTATCGACACATTATTCCTTAATAAAATAAAGAATAATAATTAGTAAATAAACGTAGTCATAAGCCCTTGAATGAATATTCAAAATAATATTCATTAATAAAAATAAAGTTATCGAATAAACCTTATTCGAATAATAGCCTTGAAAACTATTCATATATATATATATATATAAATATATATATATATACTCGGGAACATCGACTCCCGATTTTAGAAAAATGTTCACCTTTGGGTCCCCTATACTAAGGGTATATGCAAATACCGCTTATCTCTAGCATAGGTATTATCAACTGAATCAACAGATATATGTATCAAGATTACGAAACAGGCATGCATATATACCATATCACATGCTACAATATATCGCAAGAATTTGCTAATTAACCATCATGCATTTATCACAAGACAATGCATATACATATATACATCACAACAACAGTATAGCGGGTAGAAAACTTGCCTGAGTGCTCCCGGATAGACTTAAGCTTAGAGTAGGTCTTGTGCTGTACTATCAAAATCAACAAGTTTCATAACTACAGAATCCAAGGTTTGTTTTTCATATTTTTATTTAATTTCGAATTATTTTGATTTAAATTATGATTTTTTGTTCGAGATGTTGTTTATATGATTTGATGATTGCACGTTGTAGAGCTTTTCTTCCTGTTGATTTTGGTATATTATATGACTGATTTGGAGTTCAATAACATATTCAAAATTGAGTTTAATTTTCGAATTCAAAAAATTAGGGTTTATAAACCGTATGAATGTTTTCAATTGAAATTGGGGGTTTCTGTTCTTGGGGTTATTAGATTGATTGGTTGGTAGGGATTTATAGAGCTTAAAAAAAGGAATCGATTGGTGGTGGTTACATGTTTAGACGCTACCGGAATCGAGCTGGCCAGAGCAAGAAAGAACTCACCGTCCGACGAGTTTTCTTCGAGTTATTCCGGCCAACTCAGGGGTTATTAGGATGATTTGATTGCAGGGTTGTGTTCCTTGTGAGTTGTAGATGTGATCTGGAGTTTGTGGAGGTGTGACAGTACCGGAAACGAGTTCTCCCGTGAACCCGTCATTTTCCAGCGGGGTAGACTGCAAAATTGTAGTTTAGCCTCTATTCTTTTAGAAACGATGCAGTTGGGTCCCCCAGGTTTCAGAAAATTTCAAAAATAGGAGTTGTTTTAAAAATATTTGAAAATCATATTCTCTATTTATTTTAATTACAGAAATTCATTTTTAATTATTAAAAATTCTAAAAATTATTATTTTAATTCAAAAAATTATTTTTAATTCAAAAATAAATCTGAATAATTAGTTAATTAATTTTAATTAATAATTAATTAGTTAATTAGTCAATTAATTCGAAAATCGATTGATTAATTGATTTAATTAATTATTAATTAATTATTAATTAATTTTAATTAATTATTTAATTAGATTTAATTATTTATTTTGATTTAAGAATTCTAAAAAATAGTTTCGAGCTTTAAAATATTGTTTTAAATTGTTTTCAAGGCTCGATAATTATTATAAAATAATTTTAAAGCCAGATTCGGGCAATGGAACTCTGTTTATTGTTTTAAAATGATTCAACGGTCCGTTTTTAATTCCGTAAAATATTTAAAAATTCGTATTAGATATCCGAAAAATCATTTTAACATCAAATCTTTTTTGGAAAATTATTTTCATCGAGTATCTTACGTATTATGTGTTATATGTGAACTTATTGATGTGTTATATGCGTATATGTTTATCATTTGTCTGTTTTAATCGTAACTTTCAATCCGTAAATCGGATTTGGGTGAAACGAAGGGTAGATAGAAGCTTATACCGAATAGAATCAAACGAGATAAGTATTAATAAATACTTATGATGTCTGAGTAGAAGAGGCAAGGCGTGGGAAGGGGAAGCAAGTAGTCGGAGTATAAGGAATAGTGATCGGAAGCAAGTGAGGTGTTAGCGAGTAAAGACAAGGCAAGTGTTCTGAACCTTCTCAAGATATATTGCGAATAATTTATAGTTTTGTTTTATATTACAAGTGCTTTGAAACACTGAACCCTAAACCTCGATTCCAGTTATTGATCTTTGAGCCGTAAGCCTTATTCTTTCTGAACCATTGATTATGGAATACCCAGATATAAACCACAAATATTCGATACTACTCCACAAATACATACAAACTAAATACCGATCACTGAACCATAATGGTTTAACACTTAAACCTTCATACCTTATACATCAAAAGACTAACCCTTATGATTTACACAACTTTGATTCTTCTGTTATCCACTTCTTTTACCGGCTGATAGCCAACCTTTGTATTTACCATGTTATTCTCTTGTAATGATTGTAAATCACCTTATGCTTAAAAACCAATATTATTTATGATTCTTTTTACCGTATTACAGTGCTTATTTTGTAGTTATTATAGAATTGGATTGTTTTATAAAATGTGGACCAGATTCATGGTCAGACCAGATTGGTGGTCGTGATAGGCCAATATGTGCCTTGGATCCAGTAATTAGAGTAGAGTTGTGTGCCTTGCTCGGGGTTAGTACGTGATTGATCAGCAGCCTAACCTTTTTTTTTATTTTAAAATGAAACTTAATATCCAATTCAAATCATTTGCTTATCTACAAACTTGATACCTTAAATCATTTCACTTGATCATTGTTTAATCTCAGTATTGTCAATGTGACTTGCTAAGCTAGTTAGCTCATTTGTGTGATTTTGTTTATGTTCTTTTCCAGTTAAGAAGGAACCTGTTGGTAGCGAGGATCCCCAATCAAGTGTGCGAGCTAGGATTCCAGGTTGAGCGAAATAAACCAGCTGAAGACTTTTGTGATAGTTTAAGTTTAAAAAGTATATAAGAATGTTTAATATTCAGCTATAAGTTTGAATAGTTGGGATTATGACGTTTGTAATTTAAGTATGTGTGTATGGTTTGTGTGCATACTTTAACCTGTTGCGATCCGTGGATATTGGTAAATAGGGTCACTGCATAATAATATTATCTTTATTATTGTTATAAGCAGGTTTATATATATATGGTGTGAGTTTGTTGTAGACCCCAAACTTCTGAACCGGGTTTGGAAGGTGCCACAAATAGATAAAGCAAAATCTGTAAAGAATTTCTCAGTTCTTTTTCTTCAACTTGTAAGCAGCTGTGTTCATTTTAAAACACAGAGTTCTCTACTTAATATATATCTCTGGTGGAAAAGTTCAATCCACCAGAAAGTTTTTAAATACTTGTATTTAATTGCTTTGTGATTTGATTTTCATTTTACTTTCATTCCGCACTATTGCAAAATCAAACACAGTTATATATTTATAGTAGAACTGTTCTTAAAATTGAAAAGAAGCCAGAATTCTATTCAACCCCCCTTCTGTAATTCTTGTTTAGATTGTTTGGGAATAATAATTGGTAACAGAATTTCATTCAACCCCCCCTTCTATGGATATTTCAAGCTATAGAGGCATGGTTGGCTCTCTTCTATATTTAACAGCCAGTAGGCCATATATAATGTTTGCTACTTGTCCCGGTGCTAGATTTCAGGCTGATCCTAGAGAATCTCAATTAATAGCTATAAAGAGAATTTTTAGATATCTCAAAGGAACACCAAAACTTGGCATTTGGTATCCTAAAAATTCTGGTTTTGATCTAACTGGTTATTCAGATGCAGATTATGCAGGTTGTAAAATTGATAGAAAAAGTACAACAGGAACCTGTCAATTTCTTGGAAACAAGCTAGTATCCTGGTTCAGTAAAAAGCAAAATTCAGTTTCTACTTCTACAGCTAAAGCTGAATATATTGCTGCTGGTAGTTGTTGTGCACATATTTTATGGATGAAATATCAAATGTTGGACTATGGTCTACAAGTGAATAAGATTCCTATTTTACGTGACAGCGCAAGTGTTATTGCCATCACTGAGAATCCGGTACAACATTCAAGGACCAAGCACATTGACATCAAGTACCACTTCATTAGAGAGCATGTTATGAATGGTACTGTGGAACTTCATTTTTTTCTAAGTGAAAAATAACCTGCAGACATCTTTACCAAGCCACTTGACGAATCCACCTTCACTAGGTTGGTAAGTGAGTTAGGTATGCTTAATTACTCTTAATTTATTTTGATGTCTAAGCAATTTGTATTGCAGCCAGAATAATAGTTGATATTTCCTGTCAAAAATGTAAATTTTGGCTAAGTTAGAATTTACATCTAGACGGATGTTCATTATCCGTTAAAAATGAACATCCATTGAATTATGTCATACGTCGAAGTATCAATTATTACTCTGGGAACTTTTATCATTATCCGTCGAATTGCAATCAATCTTAAACGTTGATTTTGAGAATTATCCGTCGAATTTACTTACATCATGTATGTGTATTTCAACGGATAATCTTAGAATTTTAACAGTTTTCTGTATTTTTAAAACGGCTATTTTGGGCTAATTTGATTTGTTACTTTATTTCACTTTTTAAATTATTGATAGTTTACTTATGAGAAAGTATATAAAGCTAATTCCATTTCTATTCTTTACTTTTATCTTTCTCAAGCACTTTTCCTAATTATTTCTTCTCCAAAGCAAAATCATTTTCTCTACAAACTATTCTCATTCTTAGCAATGGCACCAGTAGTCAAGATTATGTCCCAATCTGGGTTTGTGTATGAAAAGAACAACACCGTTGCATTAGTGAACAAGGAGATTGTTGCTTCTGATGATTACCACAAAGTGATGGACTTCATTCAAAGTTACAAACTGAAGTATGCTATATTGGAGTCTCCTGTTATCTACTGTGAAGTGGTTGAAGAGATATGGATCACTGCTGTTTACAACTCAAGTGCTAAAACCATTACATTTTCTCTCAAAGGTACAAACTATTGCATAAACAATGATATAATTCATGCATGTCTTCAATTGCCTAATAATAATACACTAAGCCCACACACAGACACAGATGTGAGTTTCATGCTCAGTTCTATGGGCTATGCTCTTGACCCCACCAAGCTAGGTGATGTTAGGAGAAATGGCCTCAAAAAGGAGTGAAGCTTTCTCTGTGATTCTTTTATTAAAGTATTTTATGGGAAAATTAGTAATTCTGATGCAGTGACGTATTCACTTGTAAACATGTTATATACTGCTTAGTGATAAGTATCATAACTTTAGTGAGTATGTTCAGTTTGAATTAGGTTTTAAGCTAGAAGACATTAAGAAAAGATCTAAAAACATATATTATGTTAGATTCCTTATGTTACTGGCTAAATTTTTTCTGAAGATCTCATTATTAAGAACCCAACCAACAAGCTTGATTGTTGGGTTTAAGAAACAAGGGTTATTGCTGACTTGACCAGGGCAAACCATCACAGTGAGGTTCCCCTGGTTTACATGCCAATCATGGAATTGCCTCAGGTAAGTGGGTAAATATCTCTGTCTCTACTACTACTTCTCAACCACCTGCTTCTTTGCCATCAAATGTGGCGATGGCACCTGTGAATGTGACCAAACAGATGCCTACCCAAGCCACAAAACCAAAGGTTTCCAAATCCAAATCAAAGAAAGCCCCCTCTAGTTTCTCTCAACAGAAGCTAGTTGTAAAATCCACACAAAGCCAAGTGAGGAGTGTGAAGGGAAGTGAGGCTGGTGAGGGACAGGGTGAACACCAAAGAAGCCCTAAGAATAAGGTTGGAGAGGTGAGTAAATCCCAACCTAGCCACACTACAGTTTCCCAATAAACTGCAGTGCTTAATAAGGATATTTGCTCATTGCTAGTTGCATCCTCTCAAAAGGATGTAACTATTGAATAAAGCTCTCAGCTAAGAGCACAAGCCAAACGGGTAAGGGATACAAGCTCACCCTAAACTTATGCTAGAAAGAAGAAATCCAAAACCATTGGGGATACACAAGGTGCACACACTGTGCCTAATGCAGTCAAAGACTCAGTACATGCACCTTCTCAAAGTCAGGTTGATGTTGCTCCAATAAATGTGGAGTCATAACCAAAATCTTTAACTATAGAAGCACCTATCACACCAAACTCACCCACACATTCAATGGATGTTGATATGATTCATACATCAATTCCTAATTCTCCATCTCTAACTCTCATGGAGGAGCCAAAAATACAAGGAAGTGAGCATCATCTTTTAGATGATTTGTTGGTTCACTTGCCATTTCTTTCTAATTCTACTGAAACATCTGTGCAAAATCTCAAATCAATCACCACAGATTCTATAGTAGTCTCTACTCCAAACTCTTTCATTTCCACTATTTTAACGTATATTGTTCATTCGTTGACAAGTGATTGTATCTCGCCGGATGTGCTTCACAGCAGTCATCCGTTGAAACTCTCAACTACTATTTCGACGGATGTTCCTCATGGTTGAACATCACTGCACCACCTCAAACTTCAACAATTGTTACAAGTGCAGATGATCTAGTAGTTGTGCAATCACTCTTAGGACTGAGGGAAGGGAGTGAATTGAGTGAGAGGCTGAGTTGCTCTCAGATAAAAGGAGAGGAAAAGAGTGAAAATCTGTAAGCTATTTCTTCCAGCTTGGCAAAAGTGAATGAGTGGAGTCCCATCTTAGTAGGTTTTAGGTGAGGGTGGGAAGCCAAGGGGAGCCCTTGATGCAATAATAGAGAGAAAATGAGAGAAAAGCAGGTACAAAAGATTGGGAAGAGCCCATTATAAGTGAGTTAATGGATATCAATGAGGCTAAAAAGAAACAACTATTTCAGCAAGAATATCAAGCTGTCTTAGATTCCATTTCTTATGAAACTGAGGCATTTACTCACCATGTTTCAGCTTATCAAGTCTTGGATGAACAGGACAATGTGGCTGCTGAAAGAATGCTCAATTTGGTGCACACTACTGCCTCTATGAAAAGAGCTAAAGATGCCATCACAGCCATGCCACCCACAATTGGTGATGATGTTGATTATGGAACTGGTAGTTCTGAGGATATATTTAGGGATGAAGATGATGATGAAGAAGAGTTCATGGATATAGGGGGAAGCAGGCCCTAGCTTAAGATCAAGCATGCCATCTTGGGTGTTTTCCAAAGCATGTGATGAGCACCATTTTAAATCCACTCTTTCTCACATCATTCAGCAAACTCAGACAGCACTTCCAACTACTACAAATGCCAACACCAAGAGCCTTCTACAAGAACATCTGCACTCTCTTCAACTCCATCAAATTTAATCTCTCAAATAAAATCAGGATGTCACTAAACTAAAGACTGAAATTGATCAGGTCAAGAAGGATGTCACTGAGAGGTTGGATGCTAAGTTTCCCAACACCACCATGTTAGACATCAACAGACAATTAAGGAAAAATTCTGATCTAGCAAGTAAGGTGGACTCCTTGGACAAAAGACTAAAAACTCTAGAAACCTCAATTACTCAAATCCATCTACATCAAGCCCAACAAACTCAGCTACTTCAGAAGCTGGTGGCTGCACAGACTTCTTCCTCTACTCAACTTGATGCTAACTAAAAGGGGGAGAAAGACTCAATTGTTCCAGTTAGCCAAGGGGAGTCAACAAGTAAGGAGGAGAAAATGTTAAACATTCAAGTCAGTAAAGTAATTGTGCCAACAATTGTTTTCCCTAAGCCACCAGCCTTGGATAGCATTGATCTAATCAAGATAGCAGCTGCTAAGTTGGAATCAAATGAGAAATCTAAAAAGCTTGATGTTGCAGCAGTTAAGCAAGAGCTAGATGCAAAATAGAGGAAACTTGATGAAAATATAAAGAAGAAATTTGGTCCAATTGAGAAGCAAGACAATGTCTTTTCTCACTTCTGCAAATTGAGACAAATTTCAACTAATAAAATGAGCCTAGGGAACATGGAAAAGGGTCAACCTTCATCAATCAAGTCTCCAAAGGCCAGTGTGATTTTTCAACCAAAAAGAAATTATCCAAAGAATTCAGACAAAAATCCACTGGACCTATCTTATGAAACTCCTAGGCTAGATGAAAAGAAGCTGCTTGCAAGGTCTATTCCCTTATCCAAAGATCCCAGAGATACAGTGTCGAAGAACAGAATCGCTAAGATCTACAGGAATGGTAAACTAATTTGTGTAGTGGCTGGACATCCATAATTTGCAGAGGCTAAGAAAGAGGCAAATGTGAGGCTCAAACAACAACAAAAGAAAGCTACTTTAGATGCCAAGAACCACGCTAAGAAGCTTGCAATCACAGAAGCTGTATTGCCAACTGAGACATCTAAGAATCTGGATGAAGGAAAGAAAGAAAAACTAAAGCAGATAAAGAGAAAGTTTAGATACAAGATCCATGCAAAGAGGAAGATAGATTTTGATGAAGACAAGAAAGATTACGTGCCAACCCAATCTACAACCACAAGCCAATCAGTCATACCTACTGTGAAGGAGGCTGAGTTCAAGGTTGATCCCAACATCACCTTTCATGGTGATCATGTTGTTCCAAAGGATGAGTCCGTAAATTGGGACAGCTTACCTCCTCCTGATCTAAACCTTCTCATCTTTGCCAAACAAAGGAAGACAAAAGAAATAGTAGTCAAAACAGTCAAGCTTAAATCCAAGCAAGTGGCCAAACCCAATCCTACTGTCAATAAAAGAGATCAACTCTTCATATGTGACATCAAAGAATTTTCAAACATAAATCTCTATCTGGATGAGCTTGAAGAAGTCAGATCTATTGATGCCTACAAGCACCTTCCAGAGAGACTAGTCTTCAGGTATAAGGGTGGTAAAGAGATTACATGGCCACTTCACAGAATTCTCAATGAAGGTTATTCAAATTTAGTGAATGTCTTCTCCTCAATCAAGAAAAACTTTGGATTCAACATAGTTTCCAAGAAAATGGTATTAAACAAGATTGAGGAAATAAGAAATAGCTGGAGAGGACCAAATGCACTTCCAAGAGTATTGACTATTCCCTTCACTTGAGATAAGGTGCATTTGAGGCCATACCATATTATAAAGTTCAAAGATGAAAAGAACATTAGAAGATTCTTCAGACTGGAAGATCAGCTAAAGATTGCAAGCACTGAAACTCTAAAAGAAATGCAAGAAAAGCTGGATCTAACAAATAATGAAGAATTAGAATTTTTCAGACAACTCCAATACCAGATTGAAGAGAATGATGTGAAGCTGGGAAAGAAGTTAAGGCAATCAAAGAAATGATCTTAATTTGCTCAGTCTAGAGGAGCACCTTAAAAATGATCTGTAAGAATCTTTACAAATTTCTCTTTGTGAGAATTTTCAATAAATTGCAGCACTTCTAAATTTTATCTACTTTATCTCATTCTGTATTCATAGAGTGTTTTGTTATCATCAAGTTTCTCTTAATTTATGGCTACAATTCCAGTAGACATAAATTGGGGGAGATTGTTAGGAATATGTTGTGTACTTGATGTTAACTCAAACAAAACACTAAGTATATTCTAATTAAGTGATTTTGTAGCTTTCAACGGATGATCATTTCAACATCCGTTGAAAGAGTAACTTATGTACAATAAGACTAGTAGCACATTTCTGCATACTTGAATGGCTTAGTGAACTAGATGTTGTAGATTGTTCAATTCATGTTAACTACTAGATTGATATGCAAGATAGGATGGTTAATTGTAAATATTAGATGCCTTGTAATCTTGTGTAAATGAAGTAGAGTTAACTATCAAGAAGACAGTATCAACAGATGATTTATAAAGCTTCAACGGATGATCAACATAAGTCTCGACGGATGATCAAACAGAGTTCCAACAGATGATCAATATGAGTTTCAACGGATGATCAAACAAAGTTCCAACGGATGATCAATCTGAGTTTCAACGGATGTTCAAATTCAAAAGAGCAGTTGATAGTGACTTGACAGTCACATGCGTTGGTTGTATGCAAATGGAATGTGGTAGCCTGTTTGAAGGATTTAGAGAACAAAGAAGATTTTCCATTTTCATGCTAAACATTTGATATTCAAAGATGCTGGAAAAAGAAGTGTAGCAGCATGAAGTTAGACTAGATATAGTTTATCTTATTATCTTATCTTTTTATCATGTAACTTGGTAATATATGAATCAAGGGTAGCAAATGGAATAGTATCTAAGAAAGTAAGCAATTACTTGAGAAATAGATAAGGCAAAATCTGTAAAGAATTTCTCAGTTCTTGTTCTTCAACTTGTAAGCAGCTGTGTTCATTTTGAAACAAAGAGTTCTCTATTTAATATATATCTCTGGTGGAAAAATTCAATCCACCAGAAAGTTTTTAAATACTTGTATTTAATTACTTTGTAATTTGATTTCCATTTTACTTTCATTCTGAACTATTGAAAAATCAAACACGGTTATATATTTATAGTAAAATTGTTCTTAAAATTAAAAAGAAGCCGGAATTCCATTTAACCCCCCTTCTGTAATTCTTGTTTAGATTGTTTGAAAATAACATCTTGCTACAAAATTCTGGGTTCTTTTTGATAAAGAACTCAACTTCTTCCTTGAGAGAGTTACAAGATTTTCTAGATCTTTTTGTTACAACTAAAACAAAGCATCCAATGTTTATTTTATAAAATAGTAAACACAGGTTTCACACAGCATGCAATAACATGTACTAAACCCTACCTTAAGTTAACTAAAACTTTCTATTTCTGGCTTAGTGTATCTTTGCAAATCGTGCATGCCTGTGACTCTACTTTGTCAGTTAATTTTGACCTTTGATCTTGTACTCTTCAAGCTGCTTTTGTAGACTTTTCAAATCAGTGATTGATTTTTTGTTGATTGATAATCTTGGATATTTAACTGGTCTACATTTTGTACCTTGAGTTTTACATCGAGATCTCCAGTTTGTTGTATAGAGAACTCGATATCTCGATAAGTATAATGGCTTATCAAGATCTCTTATTACTCTATAGTAATTTTGACTTATCGAAGTCTCTGAGTTATCTATAAGAAAATTTGGCTTGTCGAGATCTCTGAATTTCTGCGTAAAGAAAAGACTTGTCGATATCTCTAAAATCTCTATTTGCATATTGACTTATTGATATGTTTGAGATCTTTAATGAGAGTTTGACTTGTCGATATCTCCAATCTTCACATCTTCATTTTGGCTTGTCAATATCTCTGAGTTCTCTAATACAGATTTGACTAGTTGATATCTCCAATCTTCACATCTTCATTTTGGCTTGTCGATGTCTCTGAGACTTCACTATCATCTTTTCTTGACTTCTCGATAAGTTATTCTGAAGTTCTCGAATGACTTCTCTATATGACTTGATCTGTTACTTGTAGATTTCTTGACTTAGAATATTTTTATTAAAACAAAATTATTTAACTCCAAACTTCTTCATACTTTCTATGAGGCATGATCTTCTTCCCGAATTTATTCTTAGGTTTCAGACTGTTTACAGAAAAATACCTCGGTCTAATCTATTTACACTTTTATAGACTCAAGTAATACAATACAAAATACAAACTTAGATTATCATACAACTTACTTAGGGCTGTCAATTTGACTTAGTCTTATTATTGTATAGGCATGTCTTGTACAACACATACCGACATCAAAAGGGTAATAGTAGCATTAGGGATCACAGCTTCAATTATCTGATTGACAACAACTTGGCCTCCTCGAGCTTTTCCTTCATCTTAGAGCTACCATTGTTGTCATCAATCCATTTGTTTGAATCGGACGTGGCTTTAACAGAATCGGTGTTATGGGAAGAAGTATTTTTGGAGATATTCTTAGTCATGCTTTTGGAGTTCAAGGTTAGGTTTTTTTAGAGAGGGCTTTTTGAGAGAAATGAAGTGAAGTGGCTGTTGGGTTGATTGAATTTATGGAGGATATAAAGATAAAGACGTAACGTATTAAAGTGGTATAAGGAAGAGATAAACAAAATAAGAAACGAGGAGTCTATCTATTATAGATATGATTTATCAATAAAGAAGTTGTTTGGATTTTATTTTATCAATAATAATATGAACTGATAAAATCAGGAACTATTGTTAGGCGTCAGATTCACCAGAGCATGGACGTGAAGGAAGAGCTTACGGCTGATGGCGACGATATAGAAGGGTGTTGTCCAGACGTGTACAGAGCTGATGACAATGGACAAGAAGAAGTTAGCCGTTGGAGCAATAAAATAGGAGATAGGCATGGACTTAGTCTCAACAAACTACTAGATAATGGAGAAAAATAAGCAACAAAGCAAGGATAATGCTAATTTGAATTATAAAGTATGTGTTATATATAGAAGCATCCAACTTTGTAAAATACACATAACCACTCACAAACACATACTTGTAACAAGAGATTTTAGTAAAGCTTACTTGGTTGGGAAAAACTCCCACCCGCTATTTTTGCACCCGCTATTTTTGCCCGATTGAATTTTCCGCGTCACCAACTTTGTGTCTTGCATTTTCTTGTTTTACAATTTTTATATCACAAATAAACTAAATTAGATTTAGCTTTTAACCCACATTTAACTGCAAAAACAATTATAAACAGGGAGCTTAATAGCACAATTCAGCACCTCCTTGTTCATATCAAACACCACTATACCAAAGCATCCAATACCACACAAGAAGTCGTTAACACATCGAATTTTGTGTGAACATGAGTGTCGTCAATGGGATCAGGCACCTTTCGCCAAACATTCTTATTAGCAGAATACACCTCAGCAGGAGACAATGCAAGCCTAACAAACTTAAAATCATAACTTATCGGATCATAACCAAAACCTAGAGTTTCCCATAATTTTGGATTGTCTAGTAGCAGGATTTCAAAAATAAATGTCAAAATCAATAGCAACACAAATAATACCATTAGCAGAACCAACAATTCTCCAAAACACATCTTGTGAACATTCATACGGAAACTTAAGATCGGCCAGGATTTGACGAGAATCAATATGAAGGATATAAATTTTATCACCTTCACAACGTTCAAAATGGTTCATGATGAGAACTTGATCAGTTTCGACTGTGTTCGCACGAAGGAGTTGAGTGATTTTAGTGATCAAAATGATATGTTAAGATTAGTGAACATATGATATATTACCTTTCATGATTAGTTTGATATTTAACAATGTACATAAGTACATTTACACAATTACTCATCATCATTCGGTGGAAGTTTGGGGAAAATTTGGGAGTCCTGCCATTTCATATTCATTTAATGACGGAGATTAGACCAAATCCGACACTTTTGGATGATCTAATTAACGAGATTCTCGTACGCGTACCAGTGAAATCATTGCTAAGTTTCTGGTTAGTCTGCAAGACCTAGTTAATATCAAATAGATATCTCCAAAAATGCGGCAAGAAAGTAAATAATATATTTTGTTAAGTTATACACATTTTTCTTCAACACTACTCTGATCATATGAAAAGTTATGAACTATAGTATTTTAAATAAAAGAGCTAGATTTTAAAACTTTTATTTACTATTTATTCTTAATTAAGTAAGATAAAATAACTGTAAATTTTAAAATAAAATAATTAAGATTTTTTAAAATCTAGATATATTATTTAAAATATTAAAATTCACAACATTTTATTTGGTTGGAGTTGCGTTGAGGACAAATGTATAAAACTCAACAAAAGATTATATTTATTTTCTATTTGAGTTATCTATTTGATATTTGATATTTATATGACTTTCATGATCAAATTGATACCCGTTAATATTAGTGAAAAAGTGATATACAGCCTTCACTTCAGTGACTACTTTGATATTTAACTCAAATGTACATATACTAAGTTTCAATATACCTCGGTATCTATTCGATTTTAAGATTTTTTTTTATATTTTGAAAATATGGGATATGTAATTTGGATCATAAAAAATATATATGATATTGGTTAACAAGAATTGGAACATTTTTTTAAATTTTGGGTATTCAATTTAATTTAAAGTTTTCGCTCAAATCTGGTGGTATTCAAAAATTAATGTTTTTTGGTAACTAATAAAATGGTAAATTTTGATAAATTTGATAGCGTGTTTTATGTTTTCTAAAATGTAATCAAAAGTCACAAGAGCGTTTGAAGAATTTGTTGAAATCACTAATTAAATCAATAAGACTCGACAAGTTTTTTTACAACTCTGCTAAAATTCGTGTATAATTAAAATCAACAACAATAATCTAAAATCCATAAATTAATTTAAATCACGTAAAATTTGAACTGATTATACACCACAAGCACATACACTCACAATTAGGGCCGAGCATTCGGTCGGTTCGCTTAGAAACAAAACCAAACCAATTTTATTTTGATTAAAACCGAAAACCCAAAGTAACCAAAATTTTGAAAAAAACAAGCCAAACCGAACAGAAATTTCATGGTTCGGTTTTTCGGTTTCGATTTGGTTTTAACTCAGCCCTACTCACAATCCTTATTGAATAAAATCATATGTAAAATAATATTTAAATTCTCGATTAAATATACTGAGTGTTGTCATTATTCAAAAAAAATATCACCAAATTTTAAAGAACCATTTAAAATATAAATCAAATATCTTAGGATTCTAATAAGTCAAAAAAATCTTTAAAACTAAATTTAAGAGGGATTTTCCTTAGTGTTTGCACCAAAAAATCAATAGTTAGTGGTCACTTGTTTTCTAAAAATGGTCCAAAATATCATTTTGGGTGAAAAATGATCCAAAATGTTAACTCTCAAAATTATTGCTCAAAATGTCATTTCAAGACGTTATATCGTGTAGTGTTTTGAGACGTTACATCGTGTAGCGTTTGGAAAACAAGTCAACGCTACACGATGTAGCGTTTTGGTTATTTTTTTTTAATTTTTTAATGTCATAAACATTACATGAAGTAATGTTATGGTCTTTTTGTTTTTTTGTTAGTTTGAGCTTCTTTTGGTGTATTATTTACGGTCCTTGAAACACCACTTAATATTACGTTTTTATATTTCTTTTTATTTAATATTTTTAAATTTAAGAGTATGTCATAATTTAACAAAATTTAATTTTTTAGTGTTCAATAATTTTTTTTGGGTTTTAAAAATGTTAAAATTTTAATAAAAAATTCACCGATTTAGAGTTTAGGATATAGGGTTTTAAAGGCCCTGAACCCTAGAGCATAAACCCTAATTTAATCTAGGTTTTATTGGTAACCGAAAATGTATTTAAAGTAAACAAATTTAAAATTTAAGGATGAAATTTAATTTAATATTTTTTTAACATTTTATGGTTCACCAATCTCCTTTTGGGTTTTAAAACAATTTAAAATATTTTTTAATTATTTTAGGTTTTAACAATTTTTTATTTGGATTTAAGAAAAGACTTAACAAAAAATATGTATAAAACGCTAGATGAATTAGTGTTTTGGGGTCAAAACTCTACATGATATAATGTTTTGGTGCCAAAACACTACACCATCTCACGTTTTGAAACTTAAAATGAAATTATAAAAAAAAATAAAGTAACATTCACGTTACACGATGTAGTATTTTTGGTTTCTTGTCCAAAGCTAAACGAGAAAATAATGTCTTGAAGTGATATTTAGCCATAATTTCTGAAAGTGATATTTTGAACTATTTTTCACCCCAAAATGACATTTAGGACCATCACCCTTATTTTCTACACATGCCAATCACTCGTAGATTTCGCTTTTACCAGAAAAAATTTACCAAAACAAATACTAGTCACAGTGCTTATGTATATGAAATTGTTCTTGCAGGTGTTTGAAGTCCATAGCTTGTATCAAATATTCAAATCCAAAAGATGCTAATGAAGAACATCGCAATTCAAACTCAACGAAATGGAGAAAAGGGTGATTAGTACATAAACTTTTCATATGATATGCATCAACTACCAATGCAAGTGCTTGATTTGGAATCGCTTGCCCAAGAAAAGATTGACGCGCCAGAGGTGGAAGACGAGAGTGAGATCGAGCTGACATTAGGCCCTTCAAATTATAATCCGAGAAAAAAAACAACCTAGACATTACCATGGACTTCAGATTTGGGCCACTGTTTTTCTTTTTCTTGCAACACAAAAATGGGGACTTGTTGAGGTACCTAATACTGTTATGCCCGCTTTCGGCCATGGGCCCTAAACAGGTCCCTGTGGGTGCACTAAATAGCTGGACTCTCGTGTGTGGGCTAGAACGATGGATTAATAAGACTTGGGCCAGCACATGTGGGTTGGGCTCGTGACATACGAGCTGGGCTCACGTGACCACATGCAGGCTGGGCTCACGTGACCACATGCGAGATGGGCTCATGACAAGTGAGCTGGGCTCACACATGCGAGCTAGGCTCACACATGCGAGCTGGGTTAACATTTGCCATCTGGGCTCTCATATGCGAGCTGGACTCGGTTGTCCACACGCGAGGTGGGCTCAGATGACTTAACGCGAGTTGGGCTCAGATGATAGCACGCGAGGTGGGCTTAGGTGTCCACACGCGAGGTGGGCTCAGATGACTTCAGGCGAGCTGGGCTCGGTTGCCCACACGCGGGCTGGACCCATGAGCCCACATCTTATGAAATCAAAGGTAACATTGTATTTATTGGTTAAAAAGAAAGGTGGTGCGGGCCGAGGCCGCCAGGCCGGCCCGCATTAGAGGACTTTGTGTTCGACATGGAAAGTGGCTCATAGATGACTGAGTTGCTCGTAAATTTCGGGGCCGACACGGGTTATTGCTATAATTATGGGAAGAGATACGGAGATGCCGTGAGATTATAGGAAGCGTGTGGAGCCGGTCGAGATTTACGTGACTAATTGGCTGAAGGCCTGACTTTATCGTGGGCTTGGGCTGCACGGGTTGGAGAACCCTAACCCTAGCCTACGTGACTTGTTCCCCAAGAACTACGTGAGGCTTGATCCCTATAAATAGGGTACGTAGGCACTTGTATGAGACATGAGTCGACACTTGATAGAGAATAATAAACCCTATTCTTTCTTAAGGAGTCCACATACAAGCTCAGCCACCACCAAACAACCTTCCTCCGCCCTCAAACACCGTCCTTGATCTTTGTTCCGCCCATTAACCTCCACAACATTGTTATACGAAATTATCCCTATAACATTTGGCGCTAGAAGGAGGGGGTCATTCATCTTAGGGAGAAAGATGACCAAAGAAAGCAAGCAAGTGACGACACCAGGGAGCGGAGGCAAGAAGGACCCTACTTTCGAACACACGCCCCCAGAGAATCAGGCGCCACCTCCACCAATTGCAACCGTGGACGGGCAGGCTGTGATGACGTATCTCGAAGGGCTGGCCGATCAGATGAATCAGATCAACGCCCGAATGTCAAAGGTAGAAAGAAGCTCGGTCCGGAACGCCAAGCGTAAGGCGCGCCGCCTCAAGGTCTCACAGCGTAGCTGGAAGGGCAAAGGCCCTCAGAAGAAGCTGATCCACGATTTTGATGATGTGGCAACCGAGACCAAACAGAAGAAAGAAACATCACGCGAAAAGGAAGATATACCCGAGGCCATGATGAGCGGGGCAGCCAGATCTCTACGAGATCGGGGCCGAAGCCAGCTTCATCTGAGGCAAGGTCAACTAGCGTGCTAGACTGAGTGGGTAGAAAACTAAGCGAGCATGACCTCAGGCTCAAATTGGAGAATTGTAAGAAGGAGAGAGAAGAGAAAGAGCCCGTGGATAAAAGAGGCTCGAAAAGGGAACGGGCAACCACCCCTCCGGAAAGACGTCAACACACCTCACCCAGGAGGGAGGAGCGACATAGACGCAGATACAATCGTGAAGAGGAGTCGCAGGACCGAGCTGGAGGAGGGGGACGCCGCGAACGACCTCAGGGCTCACACCATTCGAGTAATGCGGGTGGTGACAGAGAAGGAGAAGTTGTTAGAGTAAGGGACCTGAGAAGGATCTTAGATGAGATGGAGCAAGAGAAGAGAGGGCCCCCTGCCTCGGCTGCCCCCTCTCCGTTTACGGCTGCTATCCGATCATCCCCCCTACCTCGGGTGTTTAGGCACAACCCCGACCTTCTATTCAACGGCGAAGCCGACCCGGCGGAGTACCTTATTCAATTTAACACTGAGATGGAAGTCTATCAGGTGCCGGAGATGACCCGTTACAGACTCTTCGCGGCATCACTCAGAGGTAGTGCCCAACAATGGTTCTCCAAGTTGGGACCGGCTAGCATAAGAACGTGGAGGCAATTGGAGGACTTGTTCATCAGACAATTTCAGTCGACCCTCCACTATTCGCCTCCTGTGGCCACGTTAGCCAACATCAAGCAAAGGGAGGGGGAGCCCTTGGCAGAATACTTTCGTCGGTTCAACGCCGAGGTCCCCAAGGTGAGAGGAGCCAGTGAGGAGACCATCAAAAATTTCTTGATAGCAGGGCTGAAAGAAGGATCAAAATTTTGGAAGAGCCTCCAAGCGAGTGAGCCGAGGACCTTGGCCGAGTTCTATGAGCAAGCCGAACCCTTCAAGAGGGTAGAGAAATCGATGAGAGAGCTGAAAATCAGCGAAAGCTATCGAGACAAGAGGGACCGATCCTCAAGCCCTGACGAAAGGAGGAAGACGTATCGCGTAGTTCGA